>NC_040904.2:61501776-61805529 GCF_004126475.2 Phyllostomus discolor
CACAAAATTTTACATGACTCTTAAAAAGTTGATGTTCTACTTTTTTATTGTTTTAATCCTATTCATTGTTACAAAGGACTATAACTGAGTAAAAATAGAACTACTCACTACTTAAAGCTAAATTCTCCATTTAACAGATACAATATATAATATATAATAGACTGTGTGTATAGTAACACATACATACAATAACAGACTATATATGTATATATGAAACTCCTGACTAATTTCATTGACATGTGCACAGAGCAACTCACCAGCCAGCACCCAGCTTAAACATCTTTCTCTAAAATAAAAATATGGAACGGAGCTTCCCTTGTTAGGACCAAGAGTATTTTTTACTAGGATCTGAGAATTCTAAAAATATAGCTCATAAATATGTCACTTTCTAACAGCATCGGGAATATAGAAAATATACCTACAAAGTTATTTGAGAGCCTTAGAAACAGACCCATTTACCTACAAATTATTACATGGAATATAATCTTCATCTTCCTCTTCAGTTCCATAATTACCTTCATCAGAGTCGTTTCTAGACTATACTAGGCACCGTGCATTCCACAGAAAGAGTTACACCATGAAGAAACAAAGTCTTTGCTATGAGGGGTTATCTAATGAAGAGAACATGATAAATGACCAATTTCTACCTTTATCACAAGCACACAACTAAATGGCCATGTAGGTAGACATGTATTTATTGTTGCTTGAGTTTAAAAAAATAATACCTCTTTATTGTTGAAGTGCTGAATATATAATAATATAAAAAGAAAATAAGAGAGATTCCTGGTTAAGATGGATGTGTTGGTAAACAGGGTTCGCATCCTCACACAACCACATCAAAGTTACAACTAAACTATAGAACAGCCATCACTCAGAACCAACAGAAATCAGGTTGACTGGAAATCTGACAACTATGGAATTAAAAAAAATCATATTCATCCAGACTGATAGAAGGGGCAGAGATGTGGAGATGCTGAATGGGCAGGTCCCACATCCATGTGTGGTGGATAAAAATTCAGGAAGGATATCTTGGGAGCAAGGAGTCCCAGTTCCACGCCAGGCCCCCCAGCCCAGGGCTGCAGTGCCAGGAAGATAAGTCCCCATAACTTCTGGCTGCAAAAACCAGCAGGGATTCAGTCGGTGGAAGAAACTTCTAGAGTCCCCAGCAATTCTTCTTAAAGAACCTACACACATATGTACTCAGGCTCACTCCCTTGAGCTCTAGCACTGGGGTATCAGTTTGAAAGGCACCAATGGCATACAGGGAGCAACTGAAGTGTCTGGCATCAAGGCGAGAGCTGGGGGACAGTTTTCTCCCAGATACTAAGGAGAGCAGAGGCCGTTCCTCCTTTTCTGAACCTTCCCTGCACAGAGCCAGAAGGCAGGTGCCATATCTGAGACTCCATCAACCCGGCTAACAGTGTTTGCCCCACCTCGGAGATCCCCTGAGTCACCACCCCACCCAACTAATGAACCCACATAAACTGTTAACAGTGGCTTTTCCATATGAATTGCTGGTCTTGGCTTCTGCTTCACAATATCTTAAATTCTCTGAAATAAGTAACAGCTGTCCTCATTGAACCACAGGCCCAGCACTAACAGCAGCCAGCTGAGGTTCAGAGCTTGGTTTCACCTGGGGACCTCCAAGCCCAGCACAAGTAGCAGCCATCTGTAGTTTGCTTTATAGCTGATGCAGGGTGGCCCTGGGCAAAGCACAGCCTGGGCCAAGGCTGACCTTGGCCTACACCAACCAGGAAACACAAGAGCCTGTGCACCCAAAAGATAGCTATAGAATGCCAGAGAACCACAACCCTGACCCTGCACAACTGATTCTTCATGGAGGGCAGAGGTTGGTCATCAGAGGTCACAACCAGTCCTTGATGATGACTTGCCTGGGAAACTCCCTCCCATTAACCTCCCAATAGCAATCAATGCTCAACTACAAAAGGAGGATGTACTCAGCCCACATGGAGGGCACACCTCAAGTTTGGGTGATAGAGAAGGTTGTGCCATTGGACCCTACATTAGACCACACTACCAAGATATAGCAGTTCTGTCTAACATGCAGAAACAAAGGGAGAACACACAAAAAGGCTGCCAAAATGAAGAGACAAAAAAAAAAACATGGCCCAAATGAAAGAACAGATCAAAACTCCAGAAAAAGAACTAAACAAAATGGAGATACACAGTCTATCAGATACAGAGTTCAAAGCACTGGTTATAAGGATGCCCCAGGAACTTAGTAAGGACCCCAGCAGCATAAAAAAGACCCAGTCAGAAACAAAGGATACACTAATTGAAATAAAGAACAATTTACAGGGAAACAATAGAGTGGATGAAGCTGAGAATCAAATCAGTGATTTGGAATATAAGTAAGCAAAAAACAGCCAGTTAGAACAATAAGAAGAAAAAAAGAATAAAAAAAATGAGAATAGTGTGAGCGGGCTAAGGGACAACTTCAAAAGTTCCAACATCCACATCATAGGGGAGCCAGAAGAAGAAGAGCAAGAATCAAGAATCTCTTTGAAAATATAATGAAAGAAAAGTTCCTTAATTTGGTGAAGTAAATAGACATGCAAGTCCAGGAAGCACAGAGAGTCTCAAACAAGAAAGATGCAAAGAGGCCCACTCCAAGACACATCATAATTAAAATGCCAAAGGTTAAAGATAAAGAGAGAATCTTAAAAGTAGTAAGAGAAAAGAAGTTAGTTAGCAACAGTAGAAGTCCTGTAAGACTGTCCACTGATTTCTCAAAAGAAACTTTGCAGGCTAGAAGGGATGGACAAGAAATATTCAAAGTCATGAAAAGTGGAGACCTACAGCCAAAATTGCTCTACCCAGTAAAGATATCATTTAGAATTGAAGGGTAGATAAAGAGCTTCCCAGACCAAAAAAAAAACCAAACAAAAAAAAACTAAAGGAGTTCATCATCACTACACCATTATTGCATGAAATGTTAAAGGGTGTTATTTAAGAAAAAGAAGATCAAAGCTATGAACAATAAAATGGCAATAAATATATATCTGTCAGGAACTGAATCCAAAAAACAAGCTAAGCCATCAAGAACAGAGACAGAATCATGGATACAGAGAGCATTTTGGTTGCCAGGTAGGATGGGGCATTTGGAGGAATGGGTAAAGAGGTGAGGGAATTAAGAAGTACAAATTTGTAGTCGCAGAATAGCCATGGGGATATAAAGTACACATATAGGAAATGGAGTAGCCAAAGAACTTATACTCATGACCCATGGACATGAACAATGATGTGGAGATGGCCTGTGGGAGTGAGTAGTGCTGGATGGAGGGAGGCAAAGGAGGAAAATTGGGACACCTGTAAAAAATATAGAAAAAAATGAAAAAAAGATTTCTTTTGCTGTATTCTCAGCAAAATAAACATGGTTGATATTTTGATGAATTACCTTTCCCTTCTTAAAATTTATTTGCCTTTAGAATAGTGACATCATGTTTTATGTTATCTTCTTTTATGCCTTTATGATTTGGCAATATATTATGAATATTTGCACACATTTTATATTTGTCACATGTAATGTTTCAGATAGGTAGCTTTATTCAACTACTACTTGTTGGGTTCCTACAATACTGAGGCCCTGTGTTAGACACTGTAACACAGGTGAATAAAACTGATGTGATTCTTCCCTTGAAGAGCTTATAGTCTAGTTGGGGTAGAGGAAGTAGGCAATAAATGAAGAAAAATTGATGAATATAATTAATGCAATAAAAATCAGATACTACCATATATGGGGATAGCTTGGAAACCTGTTTTAGATATACGATTTGGGAAGGTCCTCTGTGGGGGTAGCACTTAAACGTAGACCAAAAGGATGAGAAAGACACAGACATGTAAAAATCCAAGAGAAGAATGATTCTAGAAAAAAGATGAAGTTTGTTGGAAGAGCTTGTAGTACCCCCAAAACTGACATGAAGCAGTCATAGTATGGGTTATGGTGGTGAAGGGAGAGTGAGTCACAGGTGACATTGGAGGGGTGGGCAGAACCAGGTGATGCTACATCGTGAGGCCATGGTAAGGAGCTGTTTTATAGCCTAAGAGTAATGGGAAATCACTGAGAGGTTTAAAGAGGGGAGACTTAACTGATACATGTTTTTAAAAGATTACACCAACCCTAGCCAGAGTGGCTCAGTTGGTGGAAGCACAGTCTCCTAAACCAAAAGGTCGTGGGTTCAGTTATCAGTCAGGGCATATGCTTAGGTCAGGTTTGGTTCACTGTCAATGTGCAGAGGAAACCGACCGATGTTTCTCTCTCACATCGATGTTTCTTTCTGTCTCTCTGCCCCTCCCTTCCCCTCTCTCTAAAGTCAATTAGCATATTTTCAGGTGAGAAAAAAAAGGTCATACCAGCTGCTCAATGATTGTGATTGAAGAGGTGTAGGAATGGAAAATCTGTTTAGAGGTGTTATACTAGATTGGGTAAGAAAGATCAGTAGTGAGAGTAGAGTCAGTAAAATGTGGAAGGAATCAAGAACATTTTATAGGTAACATAGGCTAGGTTTTCCTGATGAAAAGGGTGTGGGCATAAAGGGAGTGGTAACAACAAGGGCACAACTAATATTCAGACCCATCAGTTCCAAATACAATTCTCTAGTAAAAGGAATCAAGGCTCTTTGAAAAATGGCTGATTCTAGAGCTTGAACAGCAAGAATGCCAAGTGAATCTGAACTGTCTTATGTCAGAAAATAAGAAAGCACTTCAAAAAAAGGAGAAGTATGTCAGAAAGACCTAGAAGTCAACCTGACATAACACTGAATGGTCAAAGTTAGAACAATTTGGGCAACAAAATAAATTATAGCATTGTATGATAAGCCAAAGCACAAAATCAATGTCCATGAGTTGGTGCTGATAAAAAGAACTGATTACATAAGTAAATACATGTTAAAGAAGATACAAATCTTCCTTAGGAAAGAATCCTAATTAATAAATATAGAAGGGAAATAGCAAATCCACATTAGAACATCAGAGCAATAATTGCTGCAGGCAAATTCCATCGATGAATGCTAAATTTAGAGGATGAAACTTTAAAGAGAAACAGGATACTTGTGTAGCCTCCTGTAATCTTCCTGAAAATATTTATTAATACTCTGGTGGTTTGCCCTGTGTGGTGTGGCTCAGTGGATTGAGCACTGGCCTGCAAGCCAAAGGGTCACTTGTTTGATTCCTAGTCAGGGCACGTGCCTGGGTTGCAGGCCAAGTTCCATGGTTCAGGGTGAACGAGAGGCAATTACACATTGATGTTTCTCTGTCTTTCTTCCTCCCTTTCCCTCTGTCTGAAAATAAATAAAATCTTTTTTTAAAAACCTTTAAAAATTTTTTTAAAATACTCTGGTGGTTTTATCATATGTCCACAGATACTTTGATTTTTTTCCTGCAGGAGGTGAAACTTAATTCCCTTCCCCTTAAGTGTGGTCTGGACTTAGGAGCTCATTTCTAATGACTAGAGAATGGAAAGGGAATCATAGTAACTTTATAGTGGAGAAACCTGGCAGACTCCATTTTAACCACATGAACAAGGTTGACATCACCAGTTTAAGTCATATTGATGGCATGCACTCCTTGATATGATACGATGAAAAGGGTGCTTTGTTTCTGTGATATTCTTCTCAAAGACATAACTTCAGTCTAACCACGAGAAAACAGACAAATGCAAACTGAATCATCTTCTATAAAATACCTGATGAGCACTCTTCAAAAGCATTAAGGCCATGAAAGAAACTGGAGAGACTGACAATTGTCACAGATTAGAAGAGACTCAGGAGACATGATGACTAAGGAAACCTGGTGTCCTGGACTGAATCTTGGAACAAAAAATGATATTAGTGAAAAATTTGGCAATATCTGAATAATATCTATAGTTTAGTTTATAGTGTTGCATTCCAATGTTAGTTTCTTAGTTTTGATAAGTGAGTATATCTTACTTGTGTAGGGGAAGCTGGTAAAGAACATATGGGAACTCTGTAATATCTTTGCAAATCTTCTGTAAATCTACATTATTTAAAAATCAAGTTAAAAACAAAGGAATCTGAACTGTAAAAAATACCACAACAAAAACAAAACAAAACAAAACAACTGGAAACAGCCCCAAAGCCCTTCAGCTGGTGAATGGATAAACAAACTGTGGAACATCCATGCAGTGGTACGTACTCCTCTGTAACACAAAGGTGCGGACTGTTGACATGCACAACAACATGGATGAATCTCAAATGCATTATGCTAGGTAAAACAAGCCAAACTCAAAATTATGTATGCTTTTATTTTTATGATATCCTGGAAAAGGCAAACATGTAGTAATGATGAACAGATCAGTGGTTGCTAGAGAGGAGGGCTGGCAGGGAGTTGACTCCAATGGGGCCACGTAAAGGAATTTTGGGGTGGTGGACCTGACTGTTCTGTATCTAGATTGTGGTAGTGGCTACGCAACTCTGTTCATTTGTCAAAACTCCTAAAACTATATAAGTCAATTTTACCTAATGTGTATTTAAAAATAATTTTTAAAAACAAAAAGCAAGAGTGTTTGCTGACACTAGTAATTTTCTGTATCACAAGTGTAGATAGAGAGAAATGTATTATACATAAAATTTATATAAATGGAAAATGCATACTTGACCAAAATGAATCAAATTTAAATAAAAAGCATAAATAATGTAATTATTTAAAAATACAATTGATTGTAAAAACCTTCTCACAAAGAAAATATCAGCCCATGGTCATTTTACCAGTAAATGATCATTCCAATTATAAATTAACCATCACAGATACAGGAAAGAGAGAAAACCACCTCTCTTTTATAAAGTTAACACAACTTTGACATTAAACTCAACAAGGACAGTGCAAAAAATTATAGCTCATTATTTCTTATGAACAGAACAACAATGCACAATTAGCAAACAAAAACTTGAATCAAGTAATGTGTAAAATAAAACTGTGATATCAGAACCGAGTAGGATTTATCCTACAAATTTAATTTGAGTTTCACATTAGAAAATTTTGAATGTTATTGTGGCCACTTTAAATATATTGTAAGCGTCTGGGTCCCCTTAAGATCCTCAGGAGAATGTTGATGGTTTTGATTAATAGCAAATCCTCCCATGTGGTCCAGACTGCAAGTTCTGTGTTGCTTTTTGCGAGTGTTGGTTCCAATGAGAATTCAAATTTTTAAACCATTTATTATAATGTTTCGGTCTTCCATTCAAGGGTTAGTCTGAAACAGTGGAGCTGATGTGATAAGAGAGCTTTCAAAATTTTGGTGATGCTTCTTTTGTATCTATTCCACTCATGCAACCACTCATGGGGTTGGGCCTGGGACTTGTGTTGGTTAACTAACTCACACAATTAGGAGAGCTGCTTCTACAGCTCTTGCTTTTCACGGATTTTCTCTCACTTTCCAGCCCCCTTTCTCTGAAAACAAAAATGATTTTTTTTCTCAAAGTTTTACCTCCTCTCGCTGTCACATAACTCAATGACTGGGGCTGAACTCAGGGCAAAGCAGTGGGTTACAAGGAAAAACACTAACAGACTTCCTCCCCTCTCCATGCCACGATCACCAGTTCACTGGGAGTTTTTTCATGGGTCCTCGGGCCAGACAGATTATTTGTCAGGGTTTTAGGTACCTGTGCCACCACCCATTCAGGCCGTGCAGCTGTATGTCTGCAGCTCACCTTGGGCCTGGAATGAACTGGGAGAGGAAAAGAGAAAAAGAGAGAGAGAAAAAAAAACAAGAATTGGGACTTTCCTTGATTTTCTCTGGATGTCATCTACCATGTCAAAAGGACATTCAAGTAATACTTGGGAAAGAGCCACATAGTGAGGAACTGAGGTTTCCGGCAACTGGAACGGAAAGCACTTACTAACAGCCAGAGAGTGAATTTGAAAGCAGATCCTCCATCATCAGTCAAGTCTTCAGATGAGGCAGCTCTATCTAACATCTTGATTGCAACCATTGAGAGACCCTGCATGGGAACCACTCACCCCCTGCCGCCCGCCCCCATGGCTTCCAAACTGCTGCTGACTCACAGAAACTGTGAGATGATAAATGCTTGTTGTTTCATACCACTATGTATTGGGAGGTAATTTGTTGCACAGCAAAGGAAGACCAAAACATCGTGCAACTAAGGAAGCATTATAAAGGAAAGAAACAAAACCACAATTAATACTGCAGTTTTGTTCTTAAGTTATTACTAACGTCTAATAAATACTTCATGAGAAAGCCAATAGGAAACTGAGAATTTTCTAATTTTGTAGCTTTCAGTTACCACATCTACAACTTAGCTTTTCCAAAATATGTTTCAGAGTTTTATTTCTTGGAAAAGAGGTCCAAAATCCTAGGTTCTCAAAAGGATTCTATTAGCTGATATAAATACGTTTGATTTTAATTCTAAAATGCTGTGTTTTATGAAATAAAAAAAACTTAGAATTTTCTAAACTTAGAATTTTCTATCAAGTCTGGGAGAGAGATGAGGTGGGGAGGGGTGGAGAGGGTGTGTGCAAAAAACCCAGGCATATCTCAAATGTGAGTGGTTTCGAATTCCCATGAAAATATTAGCTGCATTATAACATAACTATAAAAGCAAGCTAATTCAAGTAACCAAAAACTTGGAACATTTTTTTCCTCTCTGCGTTGATTAGTGATGGCTTTTCAATTTATTCATGGAAAATTTGGGATAACTGTATGTGCAAATAATGTAGATATGATTTAGGGTTACTTCTCTTTATTTTGGTTCAGTATTTAATAACTAGGTCTTGACTTTAATTGCATTTGACTATAGTCAAGAGATAATTATCCTTTAATATCAAATATACGGAAAATTTTACCTTTTACTCATGAATTACACCCAATGTAAGTTGACTTTAAGGACAACCCTCCTGTTCCTCGGTGATAATGGATTCCGTTATGCCTCTGTAAAACACATGTGCCAGGATTTGCTGGCAAAACAAAATAATGAGCAGGTTTTGTCCAACAATTGTATTTCTTTCAGGCCGTGCCATTAAATCACAACCACATGGTAGGGTAAAACATTCCACATGTTTTTTCAGCAATCTTCTGGAGAGGGCCTCGTACTTTTTGTAATTCAGTATCGGGATTTCTGAGAAGCATAGACAGAATCCACTCAGAGCACATTCAGTGTATGCATGGTGAGGAAGAACATCCTCCTGGTCTGACAATGCTGACTATCATATGCAAGAAAACTACTAATGCATGTGTTGAAGTTTGCTTGGAAAATAGAAATGACATTTATAGTTGCTATCACAATTTAAAACTTACCTAAACATTCTTGCTTTGTTTTTTCCCAACTGAAGCTCATTCTCTGAGTATAACAGATTCAGGACATGAATCTGCTGTCTCCATAATTCAGAAGGTTTGATGGAAAACTTTCTGTACTCAAAGTACGAAATCCTAAATATCCTCTTGTATAACACAGGTCACTAGCAAAATGAAAACAGCTCAAGAATGACTCTGTAAAAACTAACGAGGGACCTTTGCAACCAAACATGTTATGATTGTGAAAATGCTTTACTATGAATATCAATGAATATTCATGAAATATTCAATAAAAACAAGTCAAGCTTCAAATGGTGGTATTTAAGCAGTAACCCCAATTCTCCATCATCCATGGCAATTTTGGAAATAAAAGGAAGAAATGATTGAGGCTGACAAATAACCCACAAATCTAATTCTCATTATTTTTTCCAGAAGACCTTCCCTAAGGCTAATAACAAGCAGGCCAAATGACTAATTTGGTATTCACCTTTCTATTCCCCCCATGTGCCCCATAGCTGGAAATACTCCCAAAGAGCAAAATGGCCAAAAGGCATCTAGCCAGAAGTTGAGAAGGGGAACACAGCCAAGGGTTGTAGATTGCTCATGACCTGGATATTTAACCACTAAGTTAATGTATTTCCCCCTGAAAATGATAAACTATATTTAGATAAAATATTGTGTGTGTATATAAGTATGTGATATATATATACTATATATATATCTCCCTCCACTTTCTATTACATCTACACTAGGTTGAGTAGGACCACCAAAGTTTTGTCTTCTACTGATCTTAAAGTTTTGTGTTGAGACTTGGTGGATTTTTACCATATTGCATATATCTATAAGACCAAAGGCCTAAATTGGCCTTATGATTAAGTTTTAGCCTGATGCACATGTCAAAACTTTTATGATACCATAATAGGAAAGAACTTATGAAATACTTTGAATGTATGGCCCTTCTAGAAGCCATTTTCCTCCTGAGTGAGAGGACAAATTAATTCCTTGTTCGCTTGTATGCATGCTTCCAGCAAGGTAAGGATTTTTTGAAGATCAAGCAGCTCTTGTTAGCAGCTCTGAAGTCAAGTACTATTAATCCTATGTTATTTAGGATATATTTGACAGGTGAAACAATAAGACTTAGCAGCCAACTTAAAAATTCAGGCATGTTTTAGTGTTTGGTGGGAGATGAGCTAAAAACAGCCCTTTCAGAAGCAAAATAAGGAGGTCACGGCTAGGGAAAATGAGGTGAAACTTTCTCCCTCACAAATACCTAATTAATTTTTCCTATAATTTAAAATAATATTTATTTTTTAATCTTAAAACCAACACACACTCATTATTGAAAATTTATGAAACACAGGCATATAAGGCAAAAATTAAAATCATCTAGAATCCAATCCTTTTTCCCTGCTTAAAGATCACCACTGTCGCCATCCCAATGCAAGTCCTATCAGTCCCCTCTCTGTGGAGAGGGACATATTCTTTACAACTATTGCCTTTGTGTATATCTAGAAAGTCTGCTTAGGCCTGAACATACTGATTATTTCAAATCCAACAGTTAAGTTTCACTGCATAGAGGCTAACACTGGTTCAGGAATGGGCTGCTAACATGTACATTTTGGTTCATACAGCATTTGTTTTTAATAGCATTTTATTTGGAGATATTTTTAAGTCAAATTTTAACTTATCAAATTCTTTAATATGCAAAAAGAGAGCTGTAGGATGCATACATATCTAAAGTGGTAGCAAGTGAGTGGATTTTCATTTTGTACAGGTTTTCCTGCACATCTGCAGATAATTAAACATTTGTTCAAATGAGAGAAAGCACACATTGTCTTTTGATTATGTATTTCATTTGACTTATTTATCTTGTAGAGAGAACCTGTCAGCAAAAGCTCTATACCCCAAGCAATTCCTTCATTTTATTTGATTTTAAAAAGCTTACCAGTGGCCCCTGTGGATCTTTTACTAAAAAGGTAATGCTGGTAGGGAATTGGGCAAAAAGCATATATTTAAAATAATTTAGTGATGCCAGTTTAGACTGGCAGGGAACTTCGTATGCTTTTTGCCCAATAGAAAATGTGGCATTGCACACTAAACCTTTCCAAGGCCCCAAGGACCCAGTTCTCCTTCCTCCCAATTCTCAGTAACAACAAAGGGTTACAATCAAGTGTTTGCTCAGAGAGCAGTTTACTCAATTCTCTGAGACCAGAGACTGTGCCTCCATATCTGTGGCACTCTCTATATGCTTTCTATAAACCAGGGTGTGGGGTTCGTAGAGGATTCCTAATTAACACTTTTATTTTAATAAATAATTAAAGGTCTCTTAAGAGCCTTGAAATGGGATGCTGTACCTGGGTTCCTAAGTCTCGCTGGTGGTGCTCTCTCCTCTCCACGTGCAACCAGTTTGTTCAGCTCATGTGGAGGTGTTAAGGGGCCCATTTGCTCCAAGTCTATAGCTTCTGATGGGACAGAAATCCACTTTATAGTATATCTGAGTTGCAAAAACCAAAAACTATGTCCCTGCAGGCAAAGAAATCTAAGGACTTGAGGATGAGTGTGTCCACTGCCGTGCTACATATAATAGCAAGTTATAATCAATTCATTAATTTAGTGGAGGGGAACTTGATGCTCTTAGATTTGAATTGCATTTAAGTTTAACCTTTCTACTTCAATGGAAGAAATTTGTGCATAAATAAGATGTGATGGTAGAACTAGATTATCTTTTTGAAAATGATCACTTAAAAATATTACCATGAGTATTTAACATCAATGCTGATAGTAATTACTAATGAATTGTATATATCCATTGTAACAGACCCAACTGGGTGGCTACTTAGGAACAGTACTTAGATGGTTAGAATTAGTCTACTGGAAAGTAATATAACTGCAAAGCTTTTAATTACAACCAAAGTTTAATAAGTCCACTATATTATCTGCCCCTTAGGTAAAAAGGCCAAATCTGTGTACGTGTATGCCCAAAGCACTGAACACAGTACATGATATATAATAGTTATGAATGTTTGAGAAATGGACCAATGTATTTTGCTATTACTATTTTGAAGTACAAAAAAGTTTTTTGCTGCCAAATTTTATATGGAGATGGTATCTTTGCTTTGTTAGGGAGAAGTCCACCTCAGAAATAAGAAAGCTCAGATATATCTGATTACTTAATTGTTTAGATAAATTAAAGGTTCAACACAAGAATGAGGAATAGTAACTACCAGGTATCACACAGGCCAATGTATCCAACTCTTTAAATCCATTTTCTTAGGTTATTCTCCCAAACACGTATTATCATCCCACTTTATAGATGAAGAAATCAATACTTGAAAAACCAGTGATAACAAATGTCTCCCAAGCTTAGTGGTTATAACAAGGAACTCTTTCTCACTGACATTACTTGTCCATTACACCTTTGCAGGTATATACCATGCCTTCTCTGCTCTGATGCTCATCCTTAAGGAGGAGTTCCTACCATGGTTGTTGTGAGACTCATGGCAGTGAGTAAGAGTCACAGAAAACCCTGAAGTGCCTCTTAAAGGTTCTGTCCCTATCATTTCTGTTCATGTGTCACTGGTCAAGAGAAGTCACAGGGCCATGCCTGATTTCAAGGAAGCATAGAGGTATAGTCCTCCCACAGAGAGGGGCGCTTCAAAGGGGGGTGGATATATTGAATAAGAATCAATTTATCACCACTGTAACAAGAATTGACCTCACGACAAGCCTCTGGCTAATAGCAAAACAGAAAAAATCTCTAACCAGAAATGCCAGTACTGCTTACATCCATGTGATGACCCATGAGGAAGTTAAGGATTTTTTTTTTGCTTTTGTTTTGTTCTTTGCTTTGTCTTAAGCACCTCTTTTGCACTTCTGTTACAGAAACTAGGATTTGAATTCTTGTTCATTCATGAGCTGAAACAAGTTATTAGCTTCTATGGTGCTTGTCAAATAGCCTCTCTGAGCCTTGTGCTGTTTTTTTTTTAATCTGTAAAATAGTGATCATCATAACTCCTACCTTCCATGATTAGAGATACTGAAAAATAATGCACGTAGTATAATGCTTGGAGTGCAGAAGGCATTTAAAAAAATAGTCCCCAATATTATTATCTTTCAAGGAATCACTCTCAATAAGTTAATCCCCAGGAAAGGGAATGCTCCTGCGTTTGAGAGGAGTGAGTGAAATTTCCCTCAAAGTGAAATCTAAGAATGTCATGACAGTGTCTGCAGACCTCTTGTTTTGGGAAATGCCAAATTAGTGGTTTGTCCAAAGTGTGTTGAAGATGGATGGATGGATGGAATTTTAGAGATGGTGCACAATGTAGGGTTTGTATAGTCTGACAGAAATTGCTATATACCCATAGATCAGAAGAAACAAATGAACAAAACAATAATCAATAGGTCTGTGTCTCAGAAATGATTAACCAAGTCCTCATAGGAACATCGAGAGTTTATGTAGATTAAAAAAATTGAAAAGTACATCTTTGCAAACATATTTCCTTGACCTTTTCACATATATTGTTTATAAAATTTTAACCTTGTTCTTTGGGGGGAAAATCGCCAAAGAGCTCTCTTTTGCTCTTGCCAGTAGAATTATGCAATGAAGTTAAAACAACAGCTCAGCATTTATTTCTCAACGTTTCTCTTCCGTCCTTCTCTAGTTTAAATCAAAGAGTCCCAGATTGGATTCATCACTCTTTACAGACCTAAACACTGGTGAGACAGTGGGACATTACTTAATGGATCTCCTACTGCACCATCTATTCAGCCCCACGACTGCGTGCACAACTATCTGCCTGGTCTAAGTGTCTGCATGAACCTTAGGACTCTCCTTAGCCATGTTTCTATGAAACACAAAATTCAGTAATTTTTTTTTTACCTGCAAAGTGTCAAACAACAAGTTTTATCAGTTTTCTTCTCATTGTGTGAGTATGTAAAATTCATGACTTGGCCAGAAGCATTTTCATAGCAACAAGAACAAATTCAGGAGAAAAATTAACATTTTGTAAGTAAATCCTTCTTTACCTAAAAATATCAATATTCTGGGAATTTAAAGAAAGTCATGGGTTAAAGTATAAGGAAAGGTGGATAAAAAGAAAAATCTATTAAGTAACACCTGCATTTTAGTCACTCTTGTTTTAATATTTTGGCACAGTATTCTTAGTTTCTCAATTCCACTAAACACACACACACGCACACAAATAAAAGCTTTCTCCACAGATTTTTGCCACACCTGCCTCCTGTTTTCAGCTAAACCTCAATGCAAAAAAAACAAAAAACCAATCTAGCACATAGGCCATTGATTTCACTCTATTTTACATAATACCCCAATTCTCCATTTTAATAGCAATATTATGAAGCTACTATATATTAACATCAATTTTCCTATGGCTTTACATATTTCAAAGCTTGTAATGAGAAGACGTTTAGTCTCCAGTATTGGCAGGCTTGGTTGTTTGGACCAACCCTATTATTGAAAAAATAAAAAGCTCAAATAAATTATTAAAACAATCCTTTTAAAGAGCTATAAAGATCTGACAGTACAGCAAAGCAATACTGGCCAAAAACTGAAGGAAAGCAGGAACCTAGAGTAATAAGAAAATTCACGAGCTGCTTTTTGTCCTGAGGGGTTTTGTGACCTAGACACATTTAAATCTTCAGTTTGAAGGCCTCTTTCGTGAAAGGGATAGAAATAAAATGCTGATTGAAGTTGGAGTATAGCAGATTCTTTACAAAAGTTGGACCCCAGCCTCACTCCTAGAGTAAATCAGAAATGTTGTAGAATAGCCCTCACGTAACCTTGCAGGCTGAGATCATAACACAAGAGAAAGAATTTCAAGCTTGGAACATAAATAAGGGTCCCAGGCAGTAGTACAGAAGCAAAGACAAATCTCTGCAGAAATAAATCTTTCGGTCCCCAAATATTCCTTAGATAAGTTTGCAAGTACAACAAACAGTGTAAAAGATAATTAGGTGCACTGGGAATAAGATTCCAAGAGTGGAAACAAGCAGAATCGATAGAAGCAGGCCTAAAGGGCTTCAGACATCAAAAATACCAGTCATGGAGCTTACAGTTCAACATGGTGATATAGGAAGATTCTAAATTTACCTTGTCCCTTGAACACACCAAATCCACAGCAGCATACAAAACAATTTTCTGTGAAAGAAATTTCAAAACTAGCTAAGTCACCCCTACACATTGGGCACATAAGAAAAACAACAACAAAAAAACCCCACACCAATATGGGTAGGAGAATCTGAGACAATCTTGCCATAAATTCTATCCTTAACATGGCAACCTGTGATGAGGAAGAAGTGCACAGCTCTTCCTGAGGAGCGAGTAATTTGAACCCCACATCTGGCATCCCACTTTTAAGACCTGCACCTGAGAGGCAAGCCACTAAAACATCTAGTTTTGAAAGCCAGTGGACTTGTGTCCACAAGACACCCATAGCAATAGCAAACCTAGAAACAGTTTTTGAAAAGTTCCTGTAAAGTCCCCTGGTTACTCTCTCCAGCACACTAGTCCCCAAACTTTCTGGCACCAGGGATGGAGGTGGCAGGAGGAGGAGCTCAGGCAGGGGTGGGAGTCAGGAGGTGGACCTCAGGCTTACCTGGAGGCCCAGTTCCTAACAGGCCCTACAGGTCCTGGCTGGTGGCTGGGGACTTCTGCTCTAGAGTACAGAACAGAGGCAGCTGAAACTCACCCAGCCTTTCTGTGAAAAAGGCCTATTTGCTTATTGTAAAGCTTCAGCCAGAGGGACAGTCCTATGATTTAAAGCACATCTAGGGGCTTACTGCAACACTCTCTCAAGACTGCTGAGGCTGACAGGTGCCATCTTTGTACTCCTGCTTTGTTCCAGGTAGCCAGTATCTCTTAGAAAGGAGCTTGTTTACATATCTGGCACGCTGATTTTTTTGGCTGCTGCCCAGGGACACCCCTTGATCACATGTCTCTGTTGGCTATTGAGTTTATGTTCAAAGTTCCCACAGGACTGTAACAAATGAAGAAAGACTCCTCCAGGATATTGTACAGAGAGAGCAGACTAAAATGCACCCCTAGTTTTCTGTGAAAGGAGCCTCTTGGCTTATCTTAAAGTTTTGTCTGAGGGGTAGGCATCTAATTAAACATAGTTTCAGGGGCTGACTGCAATCCTCTCCACAGATTCGGGGTGCTGGCAGCCTTCTTTGAGCTCTACTTCTGCCCATGCTAGGCCACTGGTGTCTCTGAGAAGGGAACTTAGGCACACTGGGTAGATCGGTTTTTGTGTGTGCCACCTACAGGATACATCACTTCATAGTCTGGCTCTGGAGTTCACCGGTTCGCTGGCACGGTAGCAAGCAAAGAAACAATTCTTAATTGGCTATTGCCCCAGGGTTCATCGCAGAGGGTGAAGACAGAAATGCTCACCTCCTGTCTTCTCTGAAAAAGGATTATTTGTACATTTTAAAAGCTATTGCCTGACAGTTGGCTTCCAATCAGCCTAAATCTAGGTGCTGATTAAGATCTTCCTCCAAAGGACACTGACAGGTCTTGGTATACTCTCAAATACTGGGAGCCACCAAGAATAAAGTAAGCTGCTTGGATAATTATAATGATTTAAGAGATAACAAAAAAACTAGAGCTGGGTTGTACAATCATGTTTACCTTCTACAAGAGGCCATTCCTTCAAGACTGGGAGAAGTGGCTTTTTTATATGATACAAAGAAACCAACACAGAAGAGGAAAAAGGGGAAGAAACAAAGGAATATGCCCCAAATAAAAGATAAAGATAAAAACCTCAGAAAACAACCTTAATAAAACTGAGCTAAGTGATTTATTTGATAAATAGCTCCAAACAACAGTCAAAGATGCTCACTGAGGTCAGGATAACAATGAATGAACAAAGTGAGAGTTTCAAGAAAGAGAAAGAAATTATAAAGAGGCACCAATCAGAACTCCCAGACTTGATGAAGAAAACAAATGAATTGCAAAACAAAATAGAGGGGTTCAACAACAAGCTGGATGAAGCGGAAGAAAGATTTAAAAAGTAGGGAGAGCAACTCACTTAAAACAGAGTAGCAAAGAAACAAAACAAAAAACAATAAAAAAAAAGTGGAGCTACCTTAAGGGACTTATGGAACAATCTGAAGCAAACTAGTATTTACATTATGGAGATCCTAGGAAAAGGAAGAATGAAAAAAAATAAGTAGCAGAAAGTCATCTAGAATACCCAGAGAGTTCCAAATAAGATGGGTCCAAATGAGACCCAAACCAAAACATCTTATAATTAAACTGCCAAAACATAAATAAAAGGAGATAATATTAAAAGTAGCAAGAAAAAAAAACACAACTAGTTATGTACAAGGGAACTCCCATAAGGCTAACAGCAGATCTTTTAGCACAAACTTTGTAAGCCACAAGGAAGTGTGGCACAATATATTCAAAGAGTTAGGAGAAAAACACTGACAATCAAAGCAAAACTATACAGCAAAGTTGTTCAGAATTGAAAGAGAAATAAAGTATTTTCCAGATGAGTAAAAGTTAAAGGAATTCATCATAACTAAGATGGCCTTATAAGAAATGTTCAAGGTGATTTGGGGTGGTGAACACACAATGCAATATTCAGATGATGTATTATAGAATTGTACACCTGAAACCCATATAGTTTTAATCAATGTCACCCCAATAAGTTCAATAAAAAAGAACTGTTAAAGGAACTTAAGTAGTAATAGGAAAACATGCAAAAGTATAAATATCACCAGTAAGGTAAATATTCAGAAAGTTTAGACTAATCTAATGTAAAGGTGGTAAGTTGATATTTTAACTTCTGGCCAAGATGGAGGCATCGGTAGACACACTGTGCCTCCCTGCACAACCAAATTAAGGACAACAAAAATTTAGAAACAAACAAACAAACAAAAAACCCCAGAAATGACAGAAAATTGAACTGTACAACTAAGGAGTTAGACACATTCATCCAGTCTGGTAGGAAGGGTGGAGGCAGGTGCCGGGCGGAGAGGGGTACAGCAAAGCCTTGCAGACCCTGGCGCACAAGGCAGCGGCTGACAGACCTGGGCTCTGGGTGGCAGTGGGCAGACCCAGTGAGGCGTGCAGGGCAGCTGGCTGACCGAGCAGTCCCACATTCATGCATAGACAAACCAGGTGAAGTTGGGGAACAAGACAGCCCTCGCAGCTGAGGGCCTCAGCTCAGAGAAATAAAGCCTCAAAACACCAACTGAGAACACTTGTGGGGGTTGAGGCAGCGGGAGAGACTCCCAGCTTCACAGGAGAGTTTGTTGGAGAGACCCATAGGGTCCTAGAACATACATAAGCCCACCGCCCTGGGAATCAGCACCAGAAAGGCCCAGTTTGCTTTGGGGAAGCGGCGGAAGGGACTGAAATCTGACAGAGAGCAGAGCAAGAGCCATTGTTCCCTCTTGGACCCCACCCCACATACAGGGTCACAACCCAGTGACTGGACTGACCTGCCCTGGTGAACACCTAAGGCTACGCCCCTCATACGTAACAGGCATGACAAGATGAAAAAAAAATGGCCCAAACAGAAGAACAGATCAAAGCCGCAGAGCAAATACTTTTAAGCAACAAAGAGATAGTCAACCTATCAGATGTATAATTCAAAGCACTGGTGATCAGGATGCTCACAGAATTGGTTGATTTTGGTTGCAAATTAGATGAAAAAATGAAGGCAATGCTATGTGAAATGAAGGAAAATGCATAGGGAACCAATAGTGATGGGAAGAAAACTGAGGCTCAAATCAATGGAGTGGACCAGAAGGAAGAAAGAAAGAAAGAAAGAAAGAAAGAAAGAAAGAAAGAAAGAAAGAAAGAAAGAAAGAAACAGAAAAGAATGAAGAAACAAGAATTCAAAAAAACGAGGAGAGGCTTAGGAACCTCTAGGACATCTTTAAATGTTCCAACATCTGAATCATAGGAGTACCAGAAGGAGAAGAGGAAGAGCAACAAGTGGAAAAGTTATTTGAACAAATAATAAAGGAGAACTTCCCCAATCTGGCAAAGAAATAGACTTCCAGGAAGTCCAGGAAGCTTGGAGAGTCCCAAAGAAGTTGGACCCAAGGAGGAACACACCAAAGCACATCATAATTATATTACCCAAAATTAAAATGAAGGAGAGAATTCTAGAAGCAGCAAGAGATAAGGGGACAGTCATCTACAAAGGAGTCCCCATCAGACTGTCAGCTGATTTCTCAAAAGAGACCTTGCAGGCAAGAAGGGACTGGAAAGAAGTATTCCAAGTCATGAAAGGCAAGGACCTACATCCAAGATTGCTCTATCCAGCAAAGCTTTCATTAGAATGGAAGGTCAGATAAAGCACTTCTCAGATAATGTCAAGTTAAAGGAGTACATCATAACCAAGCCCTTACTTTATGAAATGTTAAAGGGACTTATCTAAGAAAAAGAAGATAAAAAACATGAATAGTGAAAGGACAGCAAACTCACAATTATTAACAACCACACCTAAAGCAAAACCAAAAACAAAGCAAACAACTAGAACAGGAGCAGAACCACAGAAATGGAGATCACATGGAGGGTTAGCAACAGGGGAGTGGGAGGAAGAGAAAGGGGGAAAATTTACAGAGAATAAGTAGCATAGATGGCAGTAGAAAATAGACAGGGGGAGGGCAAGAATAGTATGGGAAATGTAGAAGCTAAAGAACTTATGACACATGGACATGAACTAATGGGGGGAATGTGGGTGGGAGAGGGTGTACAGGGTGGAGGGGAATGAAGAGGGGAAAATGGGACAACTAATAGCATAATCAATAAAACAAAATAAAAAAAAAACAAAAAAAAGGTGGTAAGTTAATCACTGGCAGAGATAGCATGAAGATTAAGAAACAAGAGTAGTAAAAGTAGCTATAACTACAATAATTTGTAGTTATACACAAGATAAAAAGATGTAAATAGAGACATCAAAAAGTCGAATGTGTGGGGGGAGTCTAAACATAGAACTTTAAGAATTTTCTTGAGTTTAAGTTATCAACTTAAAATAGACTCTTATAAATTATTTTATGTAAGGCTCATGGTAACCATAAAGCAAAAACCTGTAGCAGGTCCACAGCAGAAAAGAGAAATGAATATAAACAGGCCACTACAGAAAATTAGCCAAATCATAAAGAGAGCAAGAGAAGAAAGAAAGGAACAAAAGAATTATAAAAAGCCAGAAAGCTATTACAAAATGGCAGTAAGTCCATACTTACCTAGTGTTACTATAAAGGTAAATGGATTATTTTCTCTAATCAAAAGATAGAAGTGTCTGAATGGATTAAAAAAATGAAAATGAAAACAAGACTCACCTATAAGCTACCTACAAGATACTCACTTCAGATGTAAGAACATGCACAGACTGAAAGTAAACAGATAAAAAAAGATATTCTATGCAAATACAAATCCATAGAAAGCTGAGGTAGCTATACTTATATCAGATAAAATAAACTTTAAGACAAAGACTGTCATGTAAGAAAAAGAAGGTTATTATATAATGATAAAGGGGGTCAATTCAATGGAGATATACATTTGTATATATTTTGTGCATCCAAAATGGGAGCACCTAAGCAAATATTAACAGGCCTAAATGGAGAAATAGACAGCAATACAATAATAGTAGGGAACTTTAATATCCCACTTTCATCAATGGTTAAGATCATTTGGATAGAAACAATAAAGAAACATTGTCCTTAAATAACATATTTAGACCTGATAGACTCAGCAGTCATTTACAGAATACCCCATCCAAAAGCAACATAACACACATTATTCTCAAAGATACGGAACATTCCTCCAGGATAGATCATATGTTAGGCCACAAAGCTAGTTTTAATAAATTTAAGGATATGAAATCATATTAAGTATCTTCTCTAACCACAGTAGTATGAACCTAGAAATTATAGGAAGAAAACTGAAAAATTCACAAATATGTGGATATTAAAGAACATGCTACTAAACAACCAGTGCATCAGAGAAGGCATCAAAAGAGAAACAAAAAAATCTTGAGACAAGTGAAAATGGAAATAGTTGTATTTCCATACCAAACTTATGAGATGAGGCAAAAGCTGGTTTGAGAGGGAAATGATAGATGCATACATTAAGAAATAAGAAATATACTTCAGATAACAACCTAACTTTATACTTCAAGGAACTATAGAAGCAGGAACTGAGGCTAAATTTAGTAGAAGGAAAGAAATAACAAAGATCAGAGTGAAAATAAATGAAATACAAATGAAAAAAATAGAAAAGATCAATTAAGCGCTAGTTTTTCTTTAAAAACAAACAAAATAGGCAAGCTTTTAGCTAGATGCACGAGAGAGAGAGAGAGAGAGAGAGAGAGAGAGAGAGAGCACTGAAATACATAAAATCAGAAGAAAAAAAGAGATGATACAACAGAAATACAAAGGATCATAAAACATGACTATGGAGAATCATACACCAAAATATTGGACAACCCAGAACAAATAAATAAATTCCTAGAAACATACAACCTATTATATCATTAAGAAATAGAAAATATGAACAGACTGATTACTAGTAAGGAGACTGAATCAGTAATCAAACCTTCCAACCAACAGAAGTTGAGGAACAGATGGCTTCAGTGGTGAATTCCGCCAGACATTTAACTAAAAAGAATTAATATTAATCCTTCTCAAACTCTTCCAAAAAATAGAAGAGGAAGGAACACTTCCAAACTCCTTTTATGAGGCCAGCATTATCCTAATACCAAAACCAGACAAGGACACTACAAGAAATGAAAATTACAGGCCAGTATCCCTGCTGAACATAGATGCAAAAATCCTCAACAACATATCAGCAAATCAAATTCAATGTTAATTGAAAGGATCATACACCATGATCAACATATTTAATTATCACTTCTGAGGGGGAAACAAGGTGACCAGTTCCCCAGGTGCTCCACTGAAGTGTGAATGATGAGGAGCCACTGACCCGGTCACCTCGAGGCCTTGCACTTAGTGGGCCTGCTAGCTGCTAGTGCATTCTTTCAATAAAGCCAGCCCAATAAAAGCAATGTATTAACATTGTAAGCTGAAAAAAGACATTAATGTAATGATTTTGTTGTAGCACATATTGAGGATTTTGTTTCATATTGAAACATCTGAATGTTTAAAAAACTAAGAGTATTAAAGAGTATAAAGTGCTAAGACTTTCTTTTACCTTGAACCTCAGCATACCAGATTTCCTTCCTACATTTTTCTTTTTGCTGCATTCTCCCAGTGATGGTCCACATGTATGCTTCTATACAGCTCCTGGCTTGATACAATGGTAGCTAAACCATTGCACTGTACCTTTTTCAGATGTTCAGGATTTTCTCTTATTGATTTACTTTGTTGTTGTCAGCTAATTCTGCCCAAATTTTTATGCCTTAGAACAGTAACATTATTAAATGTTTATAAAACATTGCAGAGGCCACAATTACTAACACAATTTGCTAAAGTGTATTTAATTGGCCCTGGTTGTTAAGTATGTCTTGGAAAGGAAAGTACATACTGAAATTACAAAAGTCATCCTATTGCAGTTTAGGAGAATAAAAGAGACTTTGCTTCTCAAATATGCAAAGCAGGCAATAAAACATAAAGAATTTTCTTCCCCTATTGAAAACTGCATCAGTAAAAAATCCTGTTAAATTAAACTTATACTATTTATACATTCATGAGATTCCACATGCGCTGCTTTGAGACATGTAGTAAAGACAAATTATTTTTTCAGGTTCAACATAGATTTTGAGTTTTTCTTCCTTCCCCTTCTATATATGTTTCCTTATTTCTTTTCTTTTTGGTATCAAATAAAATGGTCTTTTGAATGGCAGTATTTTTATTCTGAAGTAAGTAATCTTTGTAATGCATCTTTTAAATCCCGACATTATATTTTAAGACAGAACCACTTCAGTTTTAGGGACACATCACATGTCATATTAGAAACAGCTTTTCCCCTGACATGTTCTCACGTAGTTCAGAGAGGTACAACTGAGGCTGCGTTACAGAACAAGGCTCATATATGCACATATATAGCAAGTTTTATTTCCAATTTAGGTGCTGTTTTGAATTCAGAGGGCCACAAGGGAAGTTTTAATATTTTTAAAGAGTCGTTGTGTTATTTCCAGTCAAAATGGTAGCATAGATAAATACAATTCACCTCCTCACACAACTACATCAAAATTACAACTAGACTACAGTACAGCCATTATTCAAAACCAGCAGAAATTGAGCTATGTGGAAGACTATGGAATTAAGAAACCACATCGAGATTGGTAGGAAGGATGTAGATGTGGAACAGGCTGGTCCCACACTCATGTGGAGCAGATAAAAATTGGGAAGGGTATCTCAGCTGCAGAGGTCCCCCCTAAGGAGAAAAGGTTCCCAGTTCCTCACCAGGCCCCAAGTCCAGGTATCCAGGGCTAGGAAAATAAGTTCCCATAACTTTTGACTGTGAAAACCAGTATGGATTGAGGCTGTGGAAGAGAGAAGTTTCTGGAGTCCCAGGCAGTTCCTCTTAAAGGGCCTGCACGTGAACTTACTTGGACTCACTCCTTCTGAGCACAGGGGCAGCAGATTAAAAGGCACCAGACACGTACAGGGAGGAACTGAGTGGTCCAGCAACAGGGCAAGAGCTGGGGGGCAGCTTTCTCCCAGATAGAAAGGCTAGCAGAGCACATTGTTCCAATTTTGAGCCCTCCCCAAGAGAGCCAGCAGGCTGATGCCGTATCTGAGTCTCCATCAACCTGGCTCAGATGGTTTGCATCACATGCTGGTGATTTCCTGAAGTCTCATCCCATCCAGTTTTTAGGCCCACCCAAGCTGTTTCCAGTTGCTTTTTCATAGGAATGGCTTGCCTTTGGTCATGCTTCAGATTTTCCTAAATTTTCTCACACAAGCAGTAGCTGGCTTCAGTGAGCCCCATACCTCTCACTAAGTAGCTCCAGGCCTGCCTCTAGCATCTCCAAGTGCTGCTCCAGCAGCAGCTAGCCTTGGTTCACAGCTTGGCCTTGCCTAGACATCCCTAAATCTAGACCAAGTAGCAGCTATCTGCATATCACTTTGTAGTTCATGCTGAATGACCTCAGGCAGAACACAGCAGTGCCTGACCTCAGACATGCCAACAGCAAATAAGGCTCTACTGCAACAGGAGTGTGTACACAGCCCACTTGGTGGGCATACCTCAAGTACCCAGGTTGGGTGATAGGGGAGCTGGTGTCATTGGACCCTACAGGACACCTACTACATTAGGCCACTCTACCAAGCCTGTGGGATATAGCAGGTCTACCTAATATATAGAAACAAATACAAGGAGGTTGCCAAAATGAGGAGACAAATAAACATGGCTCAAATGAAAGAACAGAGCAAAATTCCAGAAAATAACTAAACAAAACGGGGCAAGCAATCTACTAGATGCAGACTTTAAAACACTGGTTATAAGGATATTCAATGAACTTAGCGAGAACCTCAACAGCATAAGAAAGATCCAGTCAGAAATGAAAGATGCACTAATTGAAATAAGAACAATTTACAGGGATTCAACAGTGAAATGGATGAAGCCAAGAATCAAATCAGCAATTTGGAATATAAGGAAGCAAAAAACACCCAATAAGAAGAGCAAAAAGAAAAGAGAATTCTCCCCCCTCTCCAAAAAATGAGGATAATGTAAGGAATATCTGGGACAACTTTAAGTGTACCAACATTTGCATTATGAGGGTGATGGAAGGAGAAGATAGAGACCAAGAAATTGAAAACCTATTTGAAAAAATGACAGAAAACATCCCTAACTTGGTGAAGGAAGTAGGCATGCAAGTTGAGGAAGCACAGAGAGTCCCAAATAAGAAGAACACAGAAGCCCACACCAAGAAACATCATAATTAAAATGCTAAAGGTTAGAGATAAAGAGAGAATTTTAAAAGTAGCAGGAGAAAAGTGGTTAGTTGCTTACACAGGAGTTCTCATAAGACTGTCATCTCTTTTCCCAAAAGAAATTTTGCAAGCTATAAGGGATTGACAAGAAATATTTAAAGTCATGAAAAGCAAGGACCTACAACCAGGATTACTTTAACCAGCAAAGCTACCATTTAGAATCAAAGGATAGATAAAGAGCTTCTGAAACAAGAAAAAGCTAAAGAAGTTCATCCCCACCAAACCAGTATTATATGAAATGTTAAAGGGTCTTCTTTAAGAAAATTAAAAATATGAACAATGAAGTTGCAATAAATCCATACCTATCAACAATGAACCTAAAAAACAAAATAAACAATCAGAACAGAAACAGAATCATAGATGCCGAGAATGTTTTGATGGTTGCCACATGAGAGAGGGGGCCGGGGGGTTGGGAGACGGGCAGAAAAGATGAAGGGATTAAGAAGTACAGTTTGCTTATTATGGAATAGTCATAGGATGTAAAGTATCACATAGGGAATATAGCAGCAAAAGAACATGTATGTATGACCCATGGACATGGACAACTGTGTGAGGATTGCTTGAGGGAGTGAAAGTTGCTGGGTAGAGGGGGGCAAAAGGGGAAAATTGGGACAATTGTAATAGCATAAACAATAAAATATAATTTTTTTAAAAAGTTGACGTGTTGTAAATAATCTATGATGATGCAGCCTCAATATGTCTGAATCAGGCTCAGGTCCCAATGGCTGGAACGTAGAAGCAGCCTAGTACCATAAAAAATTTTTTTAAGATATTGTGGCAACTCAGTTTCCCAACTGTATCAGTTTTCTATTGCTGTGTAAGAACTTACCACAAATTTAGCTGATTAAAACAACACAAATCTATTATATCAGAATCCATAGGTCAGGAATCTTACACATTGTAGTTAGATTCTCTATTAAGGGTTGAAATCACAAGGGCTGAAATCAGAAGCTTGATCAGGGAAAAATTTTCTTCCAGCATCACTCAGGTTGCTGGCAAATCTCAGTTTCTTGTGGTTGCAGCAGAGAGGTCTCAGTTTTCTTTCTGGCTATGTTTTGGGAGCCACTCATAGCTCTCAGATGTCATTCTCATGTCCTTGACACAAGGCCATCTCACACACCTACCCTTTAATCCTTCTTTCAGGAAGAGCCCAATCCCTTTTAAAGTCTCATTGGGTTAGGTCAGGCCCACCAAGGATAATCTCCCTTTTGATTAAATGAAATAAAGTGATTTTGGTGTTTGACTACATCTACAGAATCCCTTCATCTTTTTAATATAAAGTAACTGAATTACATGTGACATTCATCATATTCTCAGTCTCAGCCACTCCCAAGGAGATGAGATAGTATAGATCATATATATCAGGGAAAGACTCTTGGGATCGTAGAATTCTTCCTGACATGTCAATTTTAACCCTTTGTTGCTCCAAGGCCCCTAGTCACTTGAGCACTTTAATGTTAAAGAATGAAATATCTAGCACACAATCACAGCACTTTTGGTGTGACATTTGACAGAACTCAAAAGAAAAAGTTTGAGTTAAACACTGAAGAGATCGGACAACAGAGTGACATGTCTTCCTCTTGTTCTTTTTCAGCCAGTGATCCCCAGTCTATCATGTCACCTGGCCTGGAACACTTTGGCACCTGCCTTCTTCTTGCTTGCCTCACTTTGCCTTTATTGTTTCCATTTCTTTTTAAATTGCGTAACGTCCTCAAAAAATGGTGATTACTTTAAAATTACCAATTAATTGAAATATACTCATTTCAAACTACTGCTCCAGTTTTGATATAATGTAGACATTTTTCATATTATTATTTTATTACTTAGTACCTTTTAAAACTGTGAAGTCCTCTCTTCAAGATGAGTTCATAGCCCAAGTGCCCATCAGTAGATGGCTGGGTAAAAAAAAAAACTGTGGTACATTTACACAATGGAATACTACTCAGCTATAAAAACAAGAAGAAAATCTTACCTCTGGGGGCAGCATGGATGGATGTGAAGAGTATTATGCTAAGTGAAATAAGCCAGTCAGAGAAAGACAAGTACCATAAGATTTCACTTATATGCAGAATCTAAAGAACAAAGTAAGCTAACAAACAAAATAGAAACAGGCTCATAGATACAGAGAACAGATGTACAACTGTCAGAGGGGAGTGGTGTTGGAGAGCTGGGTGTAGAGGGTGAAGGGATTAAGCAAAAAACCAAAAAACTCACAGACACAGACAATGGTATGGTGATTACCAGAGGGAAAGGGGAAAGGAGAGTTAGAAGAGGATAAAGGGGGATAAATGGTGATGGAAGAAGATTTGACTTGGGCTGGTGAAAACACAATACAATGTATAAATAAGATATTATCGAATTGTACATGTGAAACCTATATAATTTTATTAATTGATGTCACTCCAATAAACTAAAAAATATAAAGAAAAAAGTTGATTTCATACCATCTACCCCATAGACATCATTACTACAAAGTTTTTGTCAGTTGAAGTTGCCTCTTTCTGTAATTTTCTTTTTTTTTTTTTTAAAGATTTTATTTATTTATTTTTAGAGAGGGAAGGGAGGGAGGGAGGGAGAGAGAGAGATAGAGAGAGAAACATCAATGTGCGGTTGCTGGGGGTTATGGCCTGCAACCCAGGAATGTACCCTGGCTGGGAATCGAACCTGGGACACTGTGGTTCCCAGCCCGCGCTCAATCCACTAAGCTACGCCAGCCAGGGCTTTTCTGTAATTTTCTGATCCATGGTTTATTTGTTATTTTGTTTGTACATAAGTTCTGTAGAATCTTCTAGTTCTTCTAATATTAAAAAACGGATTTATGTCATTTTTTTCCCTGATGTTCCTTTTCATTGATCTCATTATTTTCCTTTTTGGAAATATTTGCTTCCAGATTTATTTTTAAATGTTTCATTTTTTTTTATTTGTTAAACATTTTTTATTGTACTTTTTTCCCAGTACCATTAAGTCCCCTTATACAACCCCATACACAATCACCACACTGTTGTACATGTCCACAAGGCCTCTTTCCTTTTTGTTTAATCCCTCCACCCTCTAACCTCCCCACTAGCTGTCATCCTGCTCTCTACCTATGGGTCTGTCTCTGTTTTCCTTGTTAATTCAGTTTATTCATTAGATTCACATATGAGTGAAATGAAATGGTATTTTGCCTTTCTCTGACTGGTTTATTTCATTTAGCATAATGTCCCCCAGTTCCATCCATACTGTCACAAAGGGTAAAATTTTCTTCTCTTTTACAGCTGAGTAGTATTTCATTGTGTAAAGTTCCAGTAGTTGTTTTATCCACTCATCTACTGATGGACACTAGGCTGTTTCCATACCTTGGAAGCAATTGTAAATGCTGTAGTGAACATAGGGGTCCTTATGTTCTTTTTGAATTAGTGTTTTCTATTCCTTTGCATATATTCCTGGAAGTGGTATCACTGGGTTAAAAGGCAGAATCATTTTTAATTTTTTGAGGTATCTCCACACTGATTTCCACAGTGGCTGTACCAGCCTGCATTACCACTAACAGTGCAAAAGGGTTCCCCTCTTTCCACATCCACATCAGCACTTGTTGTTTGTGATTCATTGATGATAGCCATTCTGACAAGTGTGAGATGGTATTTCATTTTGGTTTTAATTTGCATTTCTCTGACGATTAGTAATGTTGAGCATCTTTTCATGTCTATTGGCCTTATGTGTGTCTTCTTTGGAGAAGTGTCTATTCAGGTCCTTGCTCATTTTTTATTGTATTGTTCATTGTTTTGGTGTTAAGTTTTTAAGTTCTTTATAAATTTTGGATATTAACTCCTTATCAGATGTACTAGCAAATATTTTCTCCCATTCTGTGGGTTGTCTTTTTTATTTTGCTGATGCTTTCCATTGCTGTGCAAAAAGTGTTTGTTTGATGTAGTCCCATTTGTCTATTTTTTCTTTTGTTTCGCTTGCCTGGAGAGATATATCTGATAAAATATTGCTATAAGCAATGTCTGAGATTTTGCTGCCTATGTTCTCATCTATGATTTCATGGCTTCATGTCTAACATTTAAGTCTTAATCCATTTTAATTTATTATTGTGTGTGGTGCAAGAAAGTGGTCTAGTTTCATTTTTCTGCATGTATCTGTCCAATTTTCCCAACACCATTTATTGAATAAGCTATCTTTAGCCCATTGTATGTGCTTTCTTCCTCTGGCAAATAGTAATTGACTATAGAGGTGTGGGTTTATTTCTGGACTTTCTATTCTGTTCCATTGATCTATGTGTCTGTTTTTATGCCAGTACCAGGCTGTATTACTATGGCCTGCTAGTATAGTTTCATATCAGGCAGCATGATTCCTCCAACTTTGTTATTCTTTCTTAGGATCACTGCTGCTATGTGGAGACTTTTGTGGTTCCATATAAATTTTTGAAATATTTGTTCTAGTTCTGTGAAATATATCTTTGGAATCTTGATAGGAATTGCATTGAGCCTATAGATTGCTTTGGGTAGTATGGACATTTTAATGACATTAATTCTTCCTATCCATGAACATGGTATGTGCTTCAACTTATTTGTATCTTCTTCAATTTCTTTCTTTGGTGTCTTATAATTTTCAGAGTATAGGTCTTTTACACTCTTGATTAGGTTTATTCCTGGGTGTTTTATTCTTTTTGTAGCAATTGTTATCTTAATTTTCCTTCCTGTTAGTTCATTATTGGTATATAAAAATGCAACTGATTTCTGGATATTAATTTTGTATCCTGCTACTTTGCTGAATTTGTTTATCATTTCTAGTAGTTTCTTGGTAGAATCTTTGGGGTTTTCTATATACAGTATCATGTCATCTGCAAGTAGCGGTAGTTTTACTTCTTCCTTCCCAATTTGGATGATATTATTTCTTCTTGTCTAACTGCTGTGGCTAGGACCTTCCCTATAATATTGAATAAAATGGGTGAAAGTGACATCCTTGTCTTGTTCCCAATCTTAAGGACAATACTGTAGTTTATGCTTATTGAGTATGAAGCTGGCAGGGTTTGTCATATATGGCCTTTTTTTGTTTAGCTATGTTCCCTTTATTCCCATTTTGCTGAGAGTTATTATCATAAATGGGTGCTGGATCTATAAAAAAAGAAATATACAGGCCAATATTCCTGATGAACATAGATGTTAAAGTTCTGAACATAATATTAGCAAACCAAATACAGCAATGCATCAAAAAAAAATCACATGCCATGGTCAAGTGGGATTTATTCCAGGAATGCAAGGTTGGTACAATATTTTTAAATCAATAAATGTGATTGACCACATAAATAAAATGAAGGATAAAAACCACATTATCATATCAATAGATGCAGAAAAATGTTTCTGGATTTACTTCAGTCTTCTTCCTTTCCTTCGTTCTCATCATCCTGGTTATCCCAAAGGTGGTTGTCTGCATTTTCACTTCACCCAGTCCTACTGGCAGCTCCTCCTCCTCCTTCTGCATCAGATGCTTTTGTGGAGAAGGTATGTGCTTTGCTGAGGCCACTGTCATGGTCCAAGTATAAACACGTGTGAAGGGGAAAGCAAGTGAATGAAGAATGAGCAGTGTTAAGTTGCAGGGTTTGCTTTTGTTGACCTGAACCAAATCCTGGACAGACTTGGCCTTTCTAAATTTTCATAGGATTTGTAGAAAAAAAAAGTTAAATAGCTAGCATTACTCTGTCTAATTGGCTGCAAAAACTACTGACTCAAGAATAGGCACTTTCCCCTTTGGAAGCTAGTACCTGTCAAGTTCCTTTTGTAGGTTAATGACAGAAAAGTCAGTCCAACCTGGCTTAGGCAAATAACATGATTTCATCTCACTTAGCTGAATAGGCCCAGATGATGCCACTGGGAGCTGACTCACCCTGTTTTGGCTCACTATGATCTATGCCAGGTCCACTTTCAGACAGGCAATCTCTCATCAAAATATGGTTGGGAGGGAATCCATTCCAGTGAAAAATAAAATCTCAGAGTTTCAAAGTGGATAATGGCTTCTCTGAATAATAGCGAAATGAAAAATATTTAAATGTCCCTGTAAATACTTCTGGACTTTAGGTAACTTTTGAGTTATATTCCATAGTACATGTCTAATAAAAATGTTCAATACTCATCTGGTCTTTTATCATTAAATTAAATTACAGTATTAATTGACCCAGGAAAACATGATTTCTAAAGTAAAAGAAAGGAAGAGAAATGAGGAGAAAGGGAAAGAGGAAGATGGTTTTAGTGATCTGTATTTGGATTTTATCTTTAGCAATTAATAAATATATGACCTGAGCAAATTATTTTGGTATTTTTGAGCCTAAGTTTCTTTTCCCCATGAGGAATATACTTGCAGAGTGTCTTTCGCCTAGATTCATGGTGATTAAATGCAATGATGTAGGCTGAGCTCCTTACACAGCATCTGGAATACAGAAAGCTCTTCATAAACGTGTTAGCACTGATATAATTATTATTGGCCCTGAACCTAAAACATAATGCTCTCTGAAGCACTGGTTTCCTCCATTTTACTTTGTTCATTCTTTTCACTGGATGTCATGCTTAATTTTATTCTACTAGTTTATTCTATTCAGGGACTGACCCAGGTTTTATGGGCTAAGTGCTCGTACAGTTTTCTGGGGCTTTTAAGGTAAAGCATAAATTATGAATAAAATTATATATAAAGCTAATATTTATTTTTTAAATTTGTTTTTATTGTTGTTCAATTACAATTGCCCCACTTTTTCCCCTGTTGCTCTCCCCTGTCCAACCCCAGCTCCCACAGTCAATCCGCACCCTATTGTCCATGTCCATGGGTCTTTATACATGTTCTTTGACTAGACCTTTCCTCCTATTTCCCCCATTTCTCTTCTTCCTTCACCCCTCTCATCACTGCCAGTTTGTTCCTTATCTCCATGTCTCTGGTTCTTAATATTAGAAACAATTATATTAATTTATAAATATATAAACCATGGCTACATCATATGGCTTATTATAAACATCACAATCTAAAAAATAATATTTTTATTTTAATAAACTAACTACTGACACAACTCTAAACTACTTATTTCAAGCCTCCACCCCCACCTCATCTTTTTTGGTTGTACTTTCTTTGGCTGCAATTTTATATTTTTAATGGAAAGAATAGGAAAATAATCCAGCCTTTCCTTAGAACTATAATTCTATTTCTTTGCTCAGATAGTACTACTTTCAGGGGCAGAACCTCAGAGGATTGTAGCCCTTTGATCTCAATCTGAATATTTCTTGGGAGTGGCTGTGTCCTGTCCCAGCCCAGCTCTGGCTTGGAGGTGGGAGTGGTGAAGTACCATGAAATCTGGCATTGACCCTCCAGAGGGGAGCCGGGCAGAATCTTATCTGTATCCTTTGAGTCCGGGGGAGACAATATGAGGTTCCCCAGGATAGGTTACTGCTGGGCCCGGTGGACCTGGAGGGATGGGGCTGACAGCCTGTCAGACTCCTCTATGGATCATCACAAGGGAAGAGAGCAAGACCCCAGTCTGGGGTTGCTGATTTCTCCATGTGTAAGGCTTATTTAGCAAATAAAAATATAGGACACGTGACCTTTGGGACACACTTCAACTAAAACAATTTATTTCTCTGAAATTCTAATTGAATTGGGTATCCTGTATTTTATTTGGCAACCCTGTCACCATTGCCATACATGGCAGCTTTGGAAGGGGTCCAGGCAAGCAAGTTGCTGGGAAACTGAAGTTCATTAGCCTCATTTTAAATCTGCCCTTTGATTCTAGTGTAAAACTTAATATTTGTTCCTGTTAAATGAAATTGTGAATCTAAAGTACCTGATTTGAAATAGAAACTCAAAAAATGTTTTCTCTTTACTTTCCTCTTTTAAACTCACTTTTTTCAGTTTGGCTCATTATTCCAACATATGGCTTTTTAAAGTCTTTATTCTGTAATACATCACATTAACCATCCTTCTAGCTTTGTAGGATCCTTAAATTTGATAAACATGTAAAAAGCCAGTCTCTTTAACATTGCTAGGGGTTGCAGGAAACATCATTATGGATTTTACTGCTTTTAAAACAACAAGTCTAATAAGGACTAGATTCTCATACTATAGAAATTAAATTTATTTTTTTGATTATGGGATCCTTTCACAATGTATACATATATTAAATTATCATATTATGTATTTTAACTATATTATAATTTTATTTGTCAATTTTACCTCAATAAATCTTGAAAAATAAACAATAAAAATCAACATTTTAAAGAAAATATCCCATTTATGTGGAATATAGTAAAGGAAAATATGTTCAGTGCTAGTGGTGGTTCAGTTTTCAGTACCTTAAGCAGGTAGAGACACTACTGGCAAGTGTGCTTGAACACCTGCACAGAAAAATATTCTTATGCTGTATTTAAGGAAGAAACTTATGTATATTTGTTTATAAAATGTTATTGCCTACCAAAAAATGAAAATTATTTACAGCTATAATCTTAGAAAAATACAAAATTATTTTTTCTAAAGCAAAAAAATTAAAAATAAATTTATCTTTTATTATAACACTTGTTCTTTCCAGTGACAATGTTTGATTGGTCTATTTGTGGACATCTAATATGAGGAGACCCTCAGGGAAGATTTTGGGGGGTAAGCCATCTCAAAGTGGTCTTTCTGCCTCTCCAGTGTTGATTACAGGAGCATTTGCTTTGGCTTATGCACTGTCATCTAGGCCCACAGTTATGGCTAGAGAAAGTTGGATTTACTCAAAATAGCATAACCCATATGAATTTAGGTAATAAAGTCATTACTCTCTCTCAAAGGTAGATAGATAGATGCTTAAGGATTTGTAGCTTTCATTTGAAACCTAATGAGAACAGCAGGCTATTGATTTTTGTCAAAATCATAGAAAATTATTGAGGATAAGGCCAAGAAGAAAGAACCACTGCCCATCACTAGGTAAGTCTACACCATTTAGATGGTGGTATCATTCAATTACTTACAGCCCATTGCTCCAGTGTCCAGCCTACCCCCATCCCCACATCATGTGCATGACGCTATCGTGAAACAATTTACTAAAAACTTGTTGAAATCTGTTCTTTTTTCCATTGGCCAATTTAGTAATACTGTTAAAAGCTAAGAAATGATGTTAGTTTGCAGTTACTTGTTCTTGATGAAACCATTCTAATTCTCATCTTTACTGCTTCCTTTTCTAAGTGTTCATGTAGTTTTTTAAAAAAAAAATGATCCCTTCTAGGACTTTTGTCAAGCTCTCTGATCTGTAATTCAGTAAATCTACCTTTTTCCCTTTCTGAAAACTGGAGCAACATTTTCCATTCTACAGTCTCCTGGCACCTTTCCTATTTTCCGTGGTTTCCTGTTGATTACCCACAGTGGTTCAGTAATTATAGCCATACGTTCTCTCTGTTCCCTGAGATGCAGTTCAGCCAGACTAAGAGATTTGAAATCATCAGAGTAGCTAGGATTTCTCTCATGATCTCTCTTGCTTCCTGGGTTTCAAATCTTTTTGACTAATATTTAATCCTCTCTTTTATGAGTCTAGTGACTTGGCAGAGAATGAAGCTCATGGGATCCTTAATAGTTGCCAAAGTGCACATAGAGTTCCAGGTCCTTGGAAGGACCTGTACCTAATTGTCAGATGCAGAGACCAAGTCTCATTTTGAGGCACTACTGATAAATACAATATTTTATATTTTTAGAGTTTTCTTACAATTATGATGCTTCACTTCTGGGACCACCAGAAGCACAAAGACATGAAAATTCATTATTGCTTACTCATTATCACTCTGTCAGCACATTTATTTCATAACTAAAGATTAAACAGCCTGTTGCTGGAGTCCCTGTTCAGTATAGCAACATAGGAGGATCCTGGAATCACCTTTTCCTGCAGACACACCAAATCTACAGATATGTATAGAACAATTTCTGCTGAAAGGAGCACAAATGTAGATGAACAAAAATCCATATAACAGGTAGGAAAAGCAGAGATAAAAATCTCACCATAAACCCCATGCCCAGCGTGGTGATTCACAATCATGAGGGAGCTTACATTGAGCTTCCCCCAGAGGAAAAAAGGGTTTGAACCCCATATCTGGCACCTCAGCTTTTGAGATCTGTCCCTGATGGGCAAGTCCACAAAACACTGACCTTTGAAAGCCAATAGGACTTTTGTCCATAAGACCCACAAGGCTATAGCAAACAGAAACTGTTCCTAAAAAGCTTACAAGAACTCACTCAGCCACCTACTAGGGAAGAGAGCAAAGAGCTGAAACTTGCTCAGTGTTTCTGTGAAAAGGTCAATTTATGCTTATCTTAAAGCTTTGGCCTGAGAGGCAGGTATCTGATTTAACACACATCTAGGGGCCTACTACAAGCTCTGCAAAGATGTAGGCCAGCAGACATCATCTTGACACTTTTCATCTGCCTCACGCTGGATCACTGATCTCTCCCAAGAAGGAGCTTATGTACTTACTGATGCCCCAGTTTTTGTGGCTGCTACCCAGGGGACACCCCTTTATCACCAGGCTCTGATGGCCAGCAGGGCTTATGTTTGCAGGTCCCACAAACTACAACAAACAGATAAAGAGTTCTTAACCAGCTACGTCCAAGAGCACAGCAGAGAGGCAGCTGACTGCAATGCCCAGTCTTTCTCTAAAGAAGCCTATTAGCTTGCCTTCATCATTTCAGCTTGTGGAGCAGACTTTTAACTAAACTATATCTAAGGCCCATCTTCAGTACTCTCCAGAAATCTTGGGAAATGGGTGATGTGCTTGCTCTCCCTCTATGCCATCTTGGATCACTGGATCACTGGTGCCTGAGAAAAGAGCTTTTATGCACAACTGGTACTCCAGCTCTTGTGGCCACTGCCCAGAAGACACATCCATCAAGACCTGGCTCTAGTGGCCAGTGGGGCTTGTGTTCATGGGTATAACAGAACTGCAGGAAACAAAGACCCAGTTACTAAGTGGTTATCACCCCAGCGTTCAGTGGAGTGCAAGCAGACAGAAATGCCCATCTCCCAGTGTTCCTAGAAGAGCTGTATTTGTACACTTTAAAAGGTACTGCATAAGGGTCTGGCTTCCAATCAGTCTGAATTTACATGCTGACTGAGATCCTCTCCTTCGGAAAGCTGACAGGTATTGACTCACCCTCAACTACAGGGAGTCACTAAGAATACAGTAGACTACTAGAAAATTCAAAGGTGTGAGACACAACCAAAAGCTGGGACAAAACTGAACAATAAGGTTCATCTCCTACATAAGGTCACTCCTTTAAGACTAGGAGAAGTGGTTGGTTTCTACATAGAAACCAACACAGAGAGTCAAGGAAACAAAGTAGGAATACATTCCAAACAAAAGAACAAGAACAAATGTCAGAAGAGAACTTAGTGAGTCAAATATAAGTGATTTACCTGATAAGGAGTTTAAAATAACATTCATGAAGATGGTAACTGAGCTCAGGAAAAGAATGGATAAACAAGGAAGACTCTCAAGAAAGAAAAAATAAGAAAGTATCAAATAGAAGTCACAAAGATGAAGAATACAATAAATGAAAAATACAGTAGAGGGGTTCCACAGCAAACTAAAAGAAACAAAAAAAAATCAGTGAACTCAAAGACAGGAAGTAGAAGTCATCCACAGAGCAGGAAAAGGAAAAGGAACAAAAAAAAAAAAGACTGAAGGCAGCGTGGAGGACTCATTGGACAGCCTCAAGCACATCAACATTTGCATTATAAGGATCCCAGAAGGAGAAGAGAGAGTAGAGAGGAAAACTTATTTAAAGAAATAATGTCTGAAAACTTCCCTAAACTGGAAAAGAAAACAGACAGCAGATCCTGGAATCCCAGAGAGTTCCAAATAAGATGAACCTAAACCCACACCAAGACATATTACAATTAAAATGTCAAAATGTAACAACAAGGAGAGAATCTAGAAACAGCAAGAGAAAAACAACTTGTTGAGTATAAGGGAACACCCTATCAGCAAATCTTTCAGCAGAAACTTTGCACGCCAGCAGGGAGTGGTGCAAAATATATTCGAAGTGCTGAAAGAAAAAGCGCTGATCAAGAATACTGTATTCAGCAAAGTTGTCCAGAATTGAGAGATAAAGTGTTTTCCAGACTGACAAAAAGTAAAAATATCCATCACCACTAGACTAGTCTTACAAGAACTGTTAAAGGGATTTGTTGAAGCTGAATCAAAAGATGCCTAGTTACTAATAGAAAAACACAAAAGCATAAATCTCACTAGGAAAGGTAAATGTATACCAAAATTCAGAATAATCTAATTTTGTAAAGGTGGTGGGCTAACTACTTGTAAAGTTAGTATGAAGGTTAAAAGACAAAAGAAGGTGTAAACTGTAATATCAAACACATAAAATATTGGGGAGGGAGTAAAAACATATAACTTTAGAATGCATTCAAAGTTAAGTTTTAATCAACTTAAAATAGATTATTATAATCATATTCTCTTGTATTCCTCATGCTAACCACAAAGCAAAAACCTATAGTAGATACACAAAAGAAAAGAATCAAAGCATACCATGACAGAAATCATCAAATCACAAATAGAGCAAAAGAAGAAAAAAAAAGGAATTATAAAACAGCCAGAAAACAATAAACCAAATTGTAGTAAGAACATGTTTATCAATCATTATCTCAAATATAAATGGACCAAATTCTCCATCAATACAGAATCACTGTCCTGGCCCATGTGGCTCAGATGGCTGAAGCATTGTCCCATATGTTAAAGGTTTCAGGTTCAATTCCCAGCCAGGGCACATGCCTTGCTTATGGGTTCAGTCCTGGTCAGGGTGCATATGGGAGAAAACCAACTGATGTCTTTCTCTCACATTGATGTTTCTCTTCCCTCCCTCCCTCCTTCCCTCCCTCTCTAAAAATCAATAACATATCCTTGGGTGAGGGTTAAAAAAAAGAGAGAATGTTTGAATGGATTAAAAAAACAAGACTTATCTATATACTGCCTACAAGAGACACACTTCAGATGTGAAGGCACATACAGTGCAAAAGGGAGGAGGTGGAAAAAATATCACATGCTAATGGGAACCAAAAGATAGTTGAGATAGCTAGCTATACTCGTATCAGAAAAACAGACTTTAAGACAAAGACTGTAAAAAGACAAAGAAGTAATTATGTAATGTTAATGGGGTCAATCCAACAAGAAGATATAACATTTGTAAATATTTGTACACCCAACATAACAGCACCTAAATATATAAAGCAAATGTTAATAACCTAAAGAGAGAAATATACAATACAATAAATAATAGGAATTTAATATCCCATTTTCAGCAATGGGTAGGGCATTCAGACAGAAAAATCAGTGAGAAAACAACTGATACTACAGAAATACAAATTTCATTTGGAGTATACTAGGAACAGTTTACACCACAAATTACACAGCCTAGAAGAAATGGATAAATTCTGAGAAACATACAACACACCAAGACTGAACCATGAAAAAAAAAAGAAAAAATATGAACAGACTGATTAGTAGTAAGGAGATTGAATCAGTAATAAAAAACCTTCCAACAAAATCCAGGACCAGATATCTTTACTGGTAAATTCTATCAAACATTTAAAAAAGAACATCAATTTTTCTCAACTCTTTCCAAAACACAGAAGATAAGGGAACATTTCCAAACACATGTTACGAGGCTAACATCACCCAGGTACTAAAACAAGACAAGGAAACTACAAAAAAAGGAAATTATAGACTAGTAATCCTGATGAACATAGATGAAAAAAATCTTCAACAAAATATTAGCAAACTGAATTCAATATTACATTAAAACAATCATACATCATGATCATGTAAGATAATTCTAGGAATGCAAAGAATTCTTTAATATCTGCAAAATCATTGAGATACACCACATTAACAAAATGAAGGATAAAAAATTTATGATCATCTCAGTATATGCAGACAAGGCATTTGAGAAAATTTAACATCTATTATGATAAAAACTCTCAACAAAATATGTATAGAGGGAAATGCCTAATAATGGCCATAAGCTGGAAAGCTTTTCCTCTAAGATCAGAAATAAGACAAGGATGTCATATTGCCACTCTTGCCACTTTTATTCACAATAGTATTCGAAGTCCTGAGAGCAATGGGGGAAGGTGGGGTGGGCAAGGGGTGGGAATTAGAAAAACTGCACTTGAACAGCAATAAAAAAAAAAAAAAGAAGTCCTGGTCAGAGCAATTAGGCAAGAAGAGAAATCAAAGGCATCTGGATGGAAAAGAAGCAAGTAAAACTATCACTGTTTGTGATGACATATTATATATAGAAAACCTGAAGGCTCTACCAAAAACACCATTAGAACCATTAAATTTAGTAAAGTTACAGGATACAAAATCAATATACAAAAGAAATCAGTTGCATTTCTATACACTAATAGCAAACTTTCAGAATGAGAAATTAAGAAAACAACTCCATTTACAATTGCATCAAAAAGAATAAAACACCTAGGAATAAACAACCAAGGAGATAAAACATTAAAGAAAGAAATGGAAGAAGACACAGATAAATGGAAAGATATTATATGCTGGAAGAATTATTGTCAAAATATCCATATTAGCCAGAGAAATTTACAGATTTAATACAATCCCTATCAAATATAAATGGTATTTTGCATAGAAATAAGGCAAATAATCCTAATATTTGTATGGAACCACAGAAGACACTGGAATAGCTAAAGTAATCTTGAGAAAGAAAAACAAAGCTATAGGCATCAACTTTCAGATTTCAAACTATATTATAAAGCTATAGTAATTAAAATAGACACATAGATGAATGGAGTAGAATGGAGAGCCCAGAAATAAACCCACATGTGTATGGTCAGTTAATTTATAAAAAGGCAGCCAAGAATATATGATGCTGAGGATGATTTCTTCAATAAATAGTTTGGGACAATTGGATGGCTACATGCAAAAAATAAATCTTGACAACTATCTCATACCATATAGAAAAATCAACTCAAAATGGACTCAAGACTTGAATGTAAGAACCCAAACCATAAAACTCCTAGAAGAAAACATAGTCAGTAGGTTTTGGTGATGACTTTTTGAATCTGATACCAAAAGCAAGAAAAGCAAAAATAAACATGTGGGCTATGTAAAATTAAAACAATCTCTGCACATCAAAGGAACCATCAAGAAAATGAAAAGAAATCCTATGGAAAAAATAAGAAATTTGCAAATAATATTGCAGATAAGAAAACATTTGCAAACCATATATATGATAAGAGGTTAGTATCCAAAATGTTTAAGAGCTCATACACCTCCATAGCCAAAAAACAATCTGTTTAAACAATAAGCAGAAGATCTGAGTAGAAATATTTGTGAAGAAGATACACAGAATGATCACACATCAAAAGATGCTCAGCATTACTTACTATCAGGAAAATGCAAATCAGAACAGCACTGAGATACTACCTCACACCTGTTCAAATGGCTATCATCAAAAGACAGGAAATAGCAAGTGCTAGTGAGGATGAGGAGAAAAATGAACCCTTACACACTGTGGGTGGGAATGCAAACTGGTATGGTCACCATGGAAAACAGTATGGATATTCCTCAAAAACTGCCACCCTAAGACTGCTGGCCTCCCCACACAGATGTCTGTTTCTATAACCTCGAAGCAGACCCAGAATGAGAATCTCTGTGATTACTCTCAAAAGGAAGGGTAAGAGAGGAGCTAGCTAAACCTGCCTGGTGTTTTATCTCAAGTTCATCTGCTGGGTAAATTCACTTGACCTGGGTTCTCTGTGTAAGGGCCAAGTAAGAGACTCATCTTGGAGAAATCCCTCCTTATGAAAGCCTGAGAACTAGAGAATTTCCACTCAAGAGTCTTTTAACACATTTTGGATTAACTGTTAAGATATTGAGAAGTGGTAATGGTGTCTCACAATCTCATGAGACTCATTACATCAATAGGAATCTGTAATCCAACATGACCCTCCACCCCATTCCCCTGGACCAGACAGGCTATTTCAGATAATGAGAAGTAATCCTGGATGGTTCTCAGGCTGCAATCCTTTCATTTATGTTATTTCAATAGTCTCTCTCTCCCTCTCATCCTCTCTCATATCATCTATCCATCCATCTATGGGAGAAGAGGTGCAGGGAGGGAATTTGGAGTAAGGAGCCTCAAACAGAACCTGCTAGCTCCAGCAACACTGACATAAATGGTAGATCTCTTGTCCCTTTAGCTGGTTGTCAGTAATGTCATTTTGTGGTGGGAAGTGAGGAAAAATTTCTAAAAATAAATGCACAAGTCATAAGTATGGTACTCAATTTTTATAAAGAAATCTCACCTGTAACAATAAAGTAGCATAATTAATTTTAATAAAGGTATAAAATAAAACAAATAAAAACAAAAGTGTCTGTATCTTATAAGGTTCAGCTAAATGAGTATTCTGAAATTGAACATGTGTGTACCCCAAATCAGACCAAAACAAGTCGAACATTACCAACTCTTGATGTCTTGTTTTGTTCTGCTCACCCCCACCCAAGGGTAAATTTGTCTGAACTCCTAAGGGAATACATTAATTTTGCCTGTTTTTAACTTTTACGAATGGAATTATACCTACAATACTTATTCTTGTGGCTTCTTTTGCTTAACAATGTTTTTTTTCTTTTTAGATATAGCCACACTATTATGTGCATTTGTAAATCATTTACATTCATTGCATTATACTATGTGACGATACCACAGTTTAGTGACCCTTTTTACTTTTGAATAGCACTTGATACATTACAGTTTGGAGCTATTATGAGTGGTACTGACGTGAACATTTTGTTCAATATCTTTCGGTGCACATATGTATCTACTTATCCTGGGTCTATGTCTAGAATGGTATTCCCGGGTCACAGTTAATAGTTTTTTGGCTTTTGAAGTTGTCCAAAGTGTTTACTAATTTATAACCCCACCACAATATATGACTTCCTTTCCAGTTGTTTTACATCCTCACCAGCTGTGGCAGGCCCCAAGGATGTCTTCATTCTAATCCCTGGAACCTTTGAATATGTTATCTTTCACAGCTGAAGGGACTTTGCGGATTCATACTGGAGATCCACTATTCATTCATTTCCTCTCTGGGGATCTTCTCAGTTTTCCACTGGTAAACGCTGAACAAGCCTCCGTATTTTATTTTGTGTGAAGATGATCAGGAAAAAGTATCTGAACCACTGTGGAGGGAAGACATTAGAGGAAATTCTGTTCCAGATGTAGGAAATCATGCTGAGGTTCTTATGGTGTGTACAGAACAAATGATGTGGTTTAAGACTGAAAAACAAAACAAAGCAAAACAAAGCCTCAAAATAGCGATTGTATCTGACATAATTAGCAGTGAGAAAAGTTCATAAACTATTAGTGTCTCTTACACTAGCCATATTTCTGACTTTCCACAATTATCTGAGATATGTTTCATGAACTTCATGTGAGAAGGTCAAACATTCCTGTTGAAGTAGAACAATTTTAAGACATTATATTTTTACCCTGAGTAGGAGGCTATACAGTGCACTGTGTTGTGACACAGAACTGAGATGTGTCAAATGTAATCATATGTAAAACTTTACTTCCGTGAGAGTAGTTAGCTCACCAAAGTTCTTTGTTTAGTTCACCAGGTCATAAATTCAGGGTTTTTTTAAAAAATAACAATATAGGAGGGATTTCAACATGTTATGGGAGTTTACAGTTTCCTCATAATTGTTCTTTCATTAAAGTTGACACTCTTCTCTAAGGAGGTTGATATTTCTGATTTTATATTTTCCCTTTTTACCAATTGGCTCTTCTCTCTGTGCCTATGTTCTGTCTTTCATGTTCATAGTCCTTGCTATTATACTTCATCTTGTTAATTCCTACTCATATCATCTTCTGAAATTCATGGCTCTTTTTCCTCTCTCCTTCTCTCTCAAGAATACATAGAAAGTAGAGAGATAAATGATGGTAGGGAGAGAAATGTCCAGTGCCCATGGTGAACCAACCAGCTGTGGAGGGGAGTGGATTTGGGGGCCAGTGGAGTTAAGCTCTACCAGTCATGACTGTACCTTAAGCAGCACAGCTTTCCGTAGAAGGGGGTGTGTCTGCAGAAGGTACTGTTTTAACACGTTCCTTATGTTCATCTCAATCTCTTTTCCTGTGTTGTTCCTTAACTTACTGTTTTTTTCCCCTCAATTCCCTTTTCTTTTTGCTCTTTAAAATTTCCCTGGGTAACCTCACAACTTCAACAGCACTTGCTCTATCTCCAGCCCAAGTAACTTAAATGAACCCAGACTCCGGAATGCACATGGGTGCTAAACTCAACATATTCTAAAAGAAACCTTATTTTACATCTCCATGATGCAAATTGTCCATCCTGTGTACCTTCCGTCAAGACTATGAGATGCATACAAATATCTGTGTTCTTTGTATATAATATTGTACGTGGTAAAAATGTACTTATTAGATTTTCCCCACCATGACCAAATTTATCTTACTTTAACATAAACCCAATTAGTTCATAAGAATAGTTCCTAAATAAGAAACATATGAAGAGGTATATAGAGAAAAGTAAGTCTTCCTGTCATTTGTGATCCGCATACTCCAGCTCTTTCCCACGTTAAACACTCTTCCCAATACCAGCTGCACCCTAACAGAGATATCCGTCATATAAATACATGTGCATGCATGGTTTTTTAAAAATTTATATCTTCTAGTGCATACTGTTCTCTTTTTAATTTTTACTAACTATATAACTTGAATATTTACTATAAAAATAAACTCAGAAATGCTTGTAGTTAGAATTTACACAAAGAAAACTACTTATAGTTTTCTGATTTGATTTCTTAAAACTTAACTCTATTTTACTCCTGTTAAAATGTATCCTTACAAAGAGTTTTAAACTATTGGTGATTAGAAATTTTTACATACAGTTTTCTTGTTAAAATAATATATTTTTTAGTAAAGATATTTTTGTACTTTCCTCACCTGCTATTTAGACACCTGCATTTTTATATTTTTAGCTATTTTTGGTATGTACCACTCCATTTCTGAACAATATGCTCATTTGTAAAAGTAAACTTTACCTTTTTTAAATCAATTTCAGATGCTATCTTTGATATTGTTTTTGTTAAATAAAAATGGGTCAGCTCTCTTACATAGTCCCTCTCCTAGTAATTCCCCCACCCCAATCTTCCACTGTAATTATATTAGAATTTTGGTTAAATTGAAACTAAATTTTGCATTATTATTTCTTTGGAATTCTCTGCTGTGCCAAGTGATGGCCTATGATTATCGTTTATTTGTTTTTTCCTGGAGCATGTGCTTTGTCATTTGCTTTGTTTCCTATGTGTCTGTTGCTCAGCGTATTGACATTTCCTGTGTATCCAAACGCAGGGCAGGCTTACCTTGGAGCACCATCCGCAGGGCCCTCACCGGCTCTGCTGACCCGTTCTAATTGTTCTACCTACCTGATAAATTTCTCTGCCCAATCTTTCCTGATTATTTTTGGCATCATGATAAGTGCAAGTAAATTTTTTCTACATGTCTTATTATAAAAGCAGTGGTCCTCTGTGTCCCTCTTCCCATTCCTTAGGGACAATCTCTATACATTTTTAGTAATTCTCTGCACATTTTTAAATAATATTTTTACATTGCTTCTTCAGGATTATTCATTTTAGACATTTCTATTAACTTCTCACCATGGACAAAGAGAAGTTTCCCATTCCCTACACTATCCTTTTTAACTTAATCATCTTTCGAGAACAACTTACATTTTCCTAAATGTGTTCCTCAGTATGTAAACACTAGTCATAGCTGAGCGATGTTCTATCCTGTGACTATGTTCCTGCACAATTTTATATACTTCTCTAAGTTAGTAATTATTTTGCCTTTTACTCTTACCTTAGTTTTTCATATACATATTTGCTATTTTTAAAAAAAATATTTCATCAATTATTTATTTTCAGAGAGAGTGGTGGGGAAAGAAAGGAGAAAGAGAAGGAGAGAAACATCAGTGTGAGAGAGAAACATCCATTGGCTGCTTCTTGCATGCACCCTGACCAGGACCAAACTGGTAACCCAGGCATGTGCCCTGACCAGGAATCAAACTGGAGACATTTCACTTTGCATGATGACACCAGATCAACTGAGCTATACTGGTCAGGGTACATATTGTCATTTTAATACCAAACTGTTGCTTATTATGGAGATTTCTCAGTACAGGCATCATGTATTCTATTGATCCCATCTCTGTGAAACAAAGTACACAGCTGATCTATCTCTTTACTTTCTCCAGGATTTCCTATGCCCCTGCATTGTGTTGGGCCCCCTGGTTTCTGTTTCTGGAGCACACATCTTCTTTCTTGGTTTCTTTTTGGAACATGTCCTTCAGTGACTTTTCTTGAGAAAGAGTGCATGGAAAATCTCAAATGCTTGAGATGGTGTTTGTCTGAAAATGTCATTGCTCTACTTGCACATTATTGATAGTTTGTTTTCAAATAGAATTCCAGGTTGAAATTTATTTCCCTTTACCTTTTGATTGCATCATTCCATTGTCATCTAGCTTCCAGTCTTGCTGTTTGAGCCATTATTCAAATTTCTTATTTTGTGGCATGGCGGATTGTATTTTCAAAAGTGGCTGCCAAATATCATTCATCTAACATGCTCTTTGATGGTGTGACCTTTTCACCCTCCCATTGCAATGCATGTGCCTTTCCCTTGAACCAGGATGGCTAGAGAGTTGCTTATAATCAATAAAATGTGGTAGAAGTGATGTTGTGGGAACTTTGAAACGAGTTTAGAAAAAGCAATGCTGCTTCCACCTTGTTTGTGGGGATACTTGTTTGCGGAGCTCTAGTTGTAGTGTAAGAGTCAGACCACCCTAGCCCTGTCTGGGTAGCTCAGTTGGCCAAGGCATCGTCCTGATACACCAAGGTTGTGTGTTCTATTCCTGGTCAGGGCACATACAAGAATCAACCAACGAATCCATAAATAAGTAGAACAACAAGTCGATCTCTCTACCTCTCTCAAAATCAATCAATAAATTTTTTTAAAGAGTCTGACTATCCTAGACACCATTATTTAAGGAAACCCAGAGCAAATGCAAAAGCCACAGGGAATGCTTCTGTCAACAGCCTCAGCTGAGATTCCTGCTGACAGTCAGCATCAAATGCTAAGTATATGAGTGTACAAGACTTCAGATGATTCCAATCCCTCTTCTGAGTTATCTCTAGCTGTTGAGTCTTCCCAGCTGAAGTTGCAGATGTTACGACAAAAACAAGATGTTTCTACTGTGCCCTGGCCAATTTTCTGACCTACAAAATCAAAGAGCATAATAAAATTGTTTTTTAAGCCAGTAAATTTGGGAAGATTTGTTGCATGACACTAATAATTGGAAGAGTATGTGATTTTTACATTTTTTTTTTCTGGAAGCTTTTAGGGTTTGTATTTGTTTTCGGCATCCTGAAAGTTTATGATGGTCATTTTACTCACTAATACTGGGTACATTATCAATCTGAAAAAATTCATATCTATCAGTTCTTAGAAATTTTCTCAAATTGCGTCAGCAGTGATAGTTTTCCCTCTATTTTCTCCTTCTCAGGAGCTTTTACTATTTAGATATCAGACCTCCTGGGCTAATCCTAACTTTCTCATCTCTTACTTTTTCATTTTATTTTCCAACTTTTAATCTTTCAATTCTAATTCCTGGGATATTTCCTACACTTTGTTTTCTCAATACTTACCATAGTTTTAATTTCCAAGACATTTCTTTTTCAGACAACCTATTCTTTTTAAAAATGTAGGTAACCATTTTTTGTTTGCTTGGTTTCTTTTTCTTCTACTCGAACAATCTGTTGCCTTTTAGCTGTTTGGTCTTACTCTGTGATGTCAGCTTTCGTCCGTGGTTGTTCCTCCTGGCGCAGAATGTGGCACTGAAAACGGGAGGAGTGGTTGACTGTGGGCTTACTGTTCAATATCCTGGGTGGGACATTTCATTAGGGAAATGCAGTCACAACATTTTTATCTGTAGGGGTGGGGGTGGAAGAAGAGGCTGATCAAATTCTAAGAGAGTGATTATCCAACTTTCTGTTTTAGTGAAAAAGCCTACCTGTCAGCATTCTAGGAGTCAAGTAGAGAGGAAGGTTGAGTAATGCTTCTACTAGCCACGTTTACCCTTCATCTATGCAGGCTGTCTCTTTTGAGCATAAACCTCTAGCCTCTAGGGGGAGAGGACAATTGTTTAACTACATCTAATGGACCTGGTGTCCAACTTAATCACCCAGTTTTTGCCCTATCTTTCCCCCACAGAGGTACCTGCTGTCCTCAATTCCTATGCTTTTAAGGGTTTTCAGTATGGATTTTATTTCCTTGCTCTCCCTGCCTGCCTTAAAATTCAGCTTTTAGAATTAAGTTTTGCTTCTGCTAAGTCAGTCTCCACTTACTCATCTTTCTTATGAGGAGGAGACCCCAAAACACCAGAATTATCTTCTGTTGGCTCCCCCAATTACATAAGTGTACTAGGGGCCGATCCGTATCAGTGTACCAACTGGCATTGTTGTGAGAGGCTTTGTAAAAAGTTTTTTTTAAGACTCTCAATGTGTATGTCCATTTCATGATGGGTGATTTACTAGCACACCTGCCTACACTGCTCTGACTGCTCAGCAGTTTTTAACCAAAAACAGCATGACTCCATGCCCCACCTTCCCTATTCACCTGATCTAACCCTGACTGACTTTTTCTGTTTCTCCAGATGAAAAAAACCCTCAAAGGGAAATGTTTTGCTGAGGTGGAAGAGGTGAAAAAAATTAGCAGAAACATTAAGGAGCATCAAAATTTAAGAGTTCAAAAACAGTTTTGAGCAATGGAAAAAACATTTCAATAGGTTTATTGTATCATATGGAGAGTACTCTGAAGGTGACTGAAGTTTAAAATGTGAGAATAAATACACAATTTTTATAAATAAATTCTGTGTTTTTTTGTGTCTCCCCTCATACAGCCTCTGAATTAATGAATTATTTCTTTGTTTATTTGTTTGGTGCACTGTTCCCGGAAGTACTGCAATTCCGGGTCAATGTGCAGAGTGGATGAAGCAAGCTCCTATTCCATCTGCCAGCTCCAAAAATCCATTTAATATAATATCCTCAGATAGAGAACATATCAGATATTAAACTGGTAAGAACAAATACTACACTTGATCTTAGCCAAAAGGCCAAGAAGCGATGAATTATGTTTTTTAATAAGGGGGAAAGGAGAGGAAAAGAAAAGGACAGAAACATCGATGTAAGAGAGAAAGACTGATCAGTTGCCTCTCACACATGCCCAGGCCAGGGACCGAACCTGAAACCTAGCCATGTGCCCTGACCTGGAATTGAACTGGTGACCTTTTACTTTGCGAGATGACACCCAACTAACTTAGCCACACCAGTCAACACCAGCTTTTGAAATTTTGAGAATGTGATTTTCTTTCCTCTTCCCTTTGTCCTTGGGTAATGTGCTTTTTAAAACAGCTCTTTGATATGATTTCAATGGCATCCAGGGAAGCAAAGTAAATGTATGTTCTCAATCTACTATCTTTACTGTAAGATTAAAATGTGTACATCAGGAGGATCTCTGCAGTAAAATTTAGGGCTTGTTAGCCAGTCTAGGTATGTCTTATTGAAATCATTTTCTTGTGAGATTGTTGTGGGTTTTTATGCTGTACTTTAATTCAGTTCTAAGCAAAATACTCAAATTAGTGAGAGCTTCTGAGAAAAAAATTGCAATAAATGCACATGTTGACTGTAAGAGAGATTTTGATTTAAGAAAAACTGAAGTGTAAAATACTAAAAATCTTTTAATTGAAAACTGTAGTGAACAAATACAAAAAAGAGGATTTTTAGCAATAAAAGAGAAAATGACTTGTTACATACTTCATTAACAGTTTGTCTTTTTTTTTAACACTGCTAATAGTAAGAGAAAAATGAGCAATTGTGGAGTTATACAGAACTTTAAAGTTTTATGTCAGGTCAAACAAAACTTTGTTCCATTTAGATTCTTTTTTTTTTAATATATTTTATTGATTATGCTATTACATTTGTCCCATTTCCCCCCTTCTCTCCCCTTCACCTTGTACCCCCCTCCCACTCACATTTCCCTCTTTAGTTCATGTCCATGTGTCATACTTATGAGTTCTTTAGTTTCTACATTTCCCGTACTATTCTTGCCCTCCCCCTATCTATTTTCAACCTACATTCTATGCTACTTATTCTCTATACCTTTTCTCCCTCTCTCCTCCTCCACCCCCCTGCTGCTAACCCTCCATGTGCCCTCCATTTCTGTGGTTCTGTTCCTGTTCTAATTGTTTACTTAGTTTCTTTTGGTTTTGCTTTAGGTGTGGTTGTTAATATTTGTGAGTTTGCTGTCCTTTTACTATACATGTCTTTTCTTTATCTTCTTTTCTTAGATAAGTCCCTTTAGCATTTCATAAAATAAGGGCTTGGTGATGATGAACTCCTTTAATTTGACCTTATCTGAGAAGCACTCTATCTGCCCTTCCATTCTAAATGAGAGCTTTGCTGGATAGAGCAATCTGGGATGCAGGTCCTTGTCTTTCATGACTTGGAATATTTCTTTCCAGCCCCTTCTTGCATGTAAGGTCTCTTTGGAGAAATCAGCTGACAGTCTGATGGGAACTCCTTTGTAGGTGACTGTCCCCTTACCTCTTGCTGCTTCTAGGATTCCCTCCTTCGTTTTTACCTTGGCTAATGTAATTATGATGTGCCTTGGTGTGTTTCTTCTTGGGTCTGACTTCTTTGGGGCTCTCTGAGCTTCTTGGATTTCTTGGAAGACTGTTCCCTTTGCCAGATTGGGGAAGTTCTCCTTTATTATTTGTTCAAATACGTGCTCAATCTGTTGCTTTTCCCCTTCCCCTTCTGGTACCCCTATAATTCGGATATTGGAACGTTTAAAGGTGTCTTGGATGCTCTTAATCTTTTCCTCAATTTTTTGAATTCTTATTTCATCATGCTTTCCTGCTTGGTTGATTCTATCTTCCTTCTGGTCCACTGTATTGTTTTGAGACTCATATTCCTTCCTTTCACTATTGGCTCTCCTCCGCGTGTCTTCCTGCATCTGTTTTATGGTAATCTGCATTCTTTCATCTAAATTTCGTCCAAAATCAACCAGTTCCGTGAGCTTTCTGATCACCAGTGTTTTGAACTGCGCATCTGATAGATTGGTTAATTCATGGTCGCTCAAAAGGATGAGTCCTGGGGGACTGATCTGCTCTGTTGAAAACATATTTATTTTTTCCTCCTATCTCTCCTTTTTTTTTTTGTCCGGTCTGGTTGCTCTTGTTACGGTGGGGGGCGGAGCCTTAGGTGCTCACCAGGGCTGGGCACCCCAGTCACTAGATTGTGATGTTATAAGTGGGGGCAGGGCAGGAGCAGGAGCGGGGTGGGAGAAAACAATGGCGGTAGTTCCGTTCCTCTGGACTCAGACCCTTGTCTGGGCTTCCGGGCCGCGAGTTCTGCCCAGGTCCACAATCGCTGCCCCTCTGGGTCTGCCAGCCGCAGCTTGCGTACTCAGGGATCACCGCTGCCTTCTTGCGCACCGGATGGCTTTTGCGCCGATTTCGCGCCAAACCTTCCCCCGACCTCCACGCGCCGCCAACCCGAGCCAGCCCCGCACCCGCCCGGCTCGTCTTTTCCTACCAGTCCAGATGAACGCGTCTACTTCAACTTCTTGGCTGCCCGACTTCCATTCAGATAAATCCTCTGCCGGATCTGGGTGTTATTCTGATAGTAAATTATTGTTGTAAATTATTGGTTTTCTAATCTTGGTTGTACGAGGAGGTACGGTGCGTCCACCTATTCCTCCATCTTGCCGGAAGTCCCTAGATTCTTTATTAATAACTCAGAGTATGAGTTTGACATTTTTATCCTGAATTCCATCTGGTCAAACATTTGCATTTTATTGCTATTAATTATCAAGAAGTTGAAATGATGACATGTTATGAAAACTTCCAGTGTCTTTTATAATCTTTAACTGAGAATATATTTTTGAGTTACTGTACATGTGGCAATAAAAAGATAAAATTCCAAGAGGTTTGTTGTACAAGAAAAAGGGCATATGAGGGCATATCCTCTGTACAGAGTGAGGGAAAGCATCCAACTTGGCAACACTAATTCTTACAGGATTTAATTTCACAATGACTATTTAAAATGTTCCTTTTCTTGGGAGTGGGTGGGGAAGAAGTGGTCCATATGGCTGCCAACTAAATCTTTTCCTAGATTTTTAAGAGACCTGATTTTTTTTTAAAGGTAGTATTGTTTTGTTTTGTTTTTACATTTCTGCTGTGACTGTGCTCTCAGCCATTAATTCAGCTGATTGGACATCTATGACTTAGCATGGCTGGCACCAAATATGATTGTGACCATGGACCCTAGAGTTGATGCTGTTATTTCTTCCTTTCTGGGGCACTCCATTTCCTGATCCATTCCTGTTCTTGGTTTCTAACTTCCTGCCTGGTTTGCTGCCTGTGATTCAACACTTACTCCTTAAATCCCTTTGTGTTAACACTTGGCTGCGCTCCTTGGAATGGACTAACAGTTCTGCCTGATTCAGTCTGGCCACCGAAACTCCAACTCAGGATTACCCATGTTGCCTTTGTGTTGCCAGGTTTTGACCTGACCCTGCCATCCAACTCAAAATACACTGGCACCCAGAGATAAGGAACAGTTTGTTTGTTTTGCAGGGTAATTTGTTGTATACTGGGTGACATCTCTTAAGCATAAATGTTAGTTACATTTTATGTATAATTATGAGCCTGTGATGAGATCAGTGGTACTTAAGATACTGTGTTTTCTTTGGGAATGAATTATTTTAATTTGAGAAAACATTAATTAGATGTTTACCTTAAAGTCTTTAAGATATGAAAATGTCTTAGAAAGGACCATCTATACACACATAACACACACAACTTAAAGAAAGCTGAAAAATATTATTACAGGGTTTTACTGCTCTTTTGCCATTTTGCCGGTTTAACTAAAATTTGCCTTTTTAGATAAAACAGAAGGCATATTTGTTGATGAGATGTCTTTTTTTTTTCATGGAAAATGTGTTTATAATTTAAGAAATTTTGTTCTTGCTATTTAAATATTTATTGTGCTCCCTTCTGGTAATGTAAGGAGTTTTAAGTTATATCTAGAACCTAAGTTCAAACACATAATTATGAAGATAAAAACTGGGAATTTTAGCCTTGGCTGTGATTCAAACAAGTTGTGATATTTTGGACAAGTTGATAATTTCATCTGGCATAATGTCCAAGAAGACATGGTTATGTTCTTTCTAAGGACTTTCTTAACTTTATGGTTAATCCATATCTATGAATCAGACTAATGATTTCTTAATCTTTATCTCTAGCTCCTGCCCCAGGCCTAACTTTTAAGAATTGTATAAATCTTCATAGCAACAAATGTGAAAAATGTGTCTTGGGCTCCTGGTAGGGGGAGGGCAAAAGGAATAATTTATAAACACACTAGAACTTTGCCCTCAGGAAAAACTAGTTGCCCAGAGCTTAATCTTTGGGGGTTTTATCAGAGCCTAACTGACCTGGGGGAAGGGAAATATCCAACTGGAGCCCATTCTAGCCATCCTGTCCCACCTCAGGAGGCAGGAGAAACTGAGAAACAAATGTGAAGTTCATAGTCCAGAGTCACAGGCTCATTAAAAGACTGCAACATAATCATAAGGTAATAGAATGTGTCCCTCCCTCTCCACCACATTAGTAAAGGCTTACTTATAGCATTTTCTTTTGTCTAGCACATTATGTCTGGCTATCAAGAAAAGACATACTGAAAGGCAAAAGGCACAACTTAAAGATACAGAGCAAGCATCAGAGCCAGACTAAAACTGGTAGAAATGTTAAAATTTATCAGACAAGGAATAAAAAAAAACCCCTATGATTAATATGCTAAGCACTCTAATGGATTAAAAAAAGACAGTGTGAAAGAACAGAGGAGGGCAATGTAAACAGAGAGATGGAAATTCTGAGAAAGAACCAAAAAGAAATGCTAAAGATAAAAAATATGGTAACAGAAATAAAGAAGGGCTTCGATGGGCTTATTAGTAGGCTACATGGCCAAAGAAGGAATCTCTGAGTTTGAGCCTATCTCAACAGAAACCTTCAAAACTGAAAAGCAAGGAGAACAGAGAATGAAAAAACAGAAGAGAGCATGCAAGAATTGTAGGACAACTTTAAAAAATAAGTATAGCGGGAATATCAGCAGGAGAAGAAAGAGAGAAAGGAACAGGAGAAAGATGTCAAACAATGACTGAGAATTTCCCCAAATTAATATCAGGCACCAAACTGCCAATTCAGGAAGTTCAGAGAGTATCAAGCAGAACAAATGCCCTCAAAAACCTACACCTGGGTGTATCATTTTCAAACTACAAAAAATAAAAGATAAAAAAAAATCCTGAAAGAAACCAGAGGCAAAAACACTGCATCTATGGAGGAACAAAAAAAGAATTACATTAGACTTCAGGAGCAGATATTTAAAGTGTGGAGAGAAGAAATCTACCAACCTAGAAATTGTGAACCACAACCTGTTCCCTGGGAAATCATCCTTCAAAAGTAAAAAAGAAATAAAGATCTTTCTTCAGACAAACAAAAAATGGAAACTTGTTGCCAGTAGACCAGCCTTGGAAGAAATGTTAAAGAAGTTCTCTAGAGAGAAGGTAACTGACATGATGCTTGGTAACTACATTAGTCAGGTATTGAGTACCGGTGGTTTATAGAAGAGTCAGTGGTCTTGGACAATCCCTTATCCAGGGGTTAGTCTCTTCATGAGACTCAGCTTGATAGGGAACTCAAGAGTTGGAAAATTTTAGTAAACAGTTCATAAGCTTAGCAGGTAGTGCATATGTTAAAGCTATTGTCTCAGGAACTGCAAGTACGGCCTACCGCTCCCACCCACCACTCCTGGGAGGGATAGCTGACCTCCTGGGACACAGCTGGAGTCATCCAAGTGGTGTGGAGAGACTGTGGCAGTGGAACAGGCATGAGTGGCCTCAAATTCATGTGTGTTGGATAAAAATCAGGAGGGATACATTTGTAGTGAGCAATCCCAGCCCCAAGCCAGACCACACAGCCCAGGGTTCCAACTCCAGGAAGATAAATCTCTATAACTTCTCGACGTAAAACCAGTGGGGGTTGGGGCAGTGAAGAAAACTCCTGGATATTCAAGAAACTCTGCTAAAAGGGTCCACACAATCTTAAAATGTGTGCAAACCCACCCACCCTGGGATTCAACACCACAGAAACAGCTGGAAGGGCAGCAGTGTATATGGGGAGTTGGTGAGGTGAGTAGAAATGGGGCAAGTGCTGGGCAAACCTCTAGAAGCCAGGCAGCGGCACAGTCCCCTCTCTGAGCCCTCCCCACACACAGAGCCACAAAGTGGTGAAGTGGGTTGTCCAACCCTGGCTATTACCTAAGGCTCTGTCCACACAATTTTCAGGTGCCTTTTTGACAATAGGTCATGCCACTAAGGCAGGGAGTCAAAGCAGCTCTACTTAATACACAGAAACAAACACAGGGAGGCCGCCAAATTGGGGGGACAAAGAAATATGGCCCAAATAAAGTAACAGAACAAAACCCCAGGAAAAGAACTAAACAAAACAGAGATAGCCAACCTATCAGATGCAGAGTTCAAAACACTGGTAATCAGGATGCTCAAAGAACTCACTGGGTACGGCAACAACATAAAGCAAGAAATTAAGGTTACACTCAGTGAAATAAGAAAAATCTACAGGCAACCAACAGTGAAAGGACAGAAGTTGGGATTCAAATCAATGATTTGGAACATAAGGAAGAAATAAATATTCAACCATAACAGAAAGATGAAACAAGAATTTAAAAAAATGATAGTGTAAAAAGACTCTGGGACATCTCCAAATTGCCAACATCCAAATCATAGGGATGAAAGACAGAGAGGAGGAAGAGCAAGAAATGAAAAACATTTGAAAAAACAATGAAAGAAAATTTTCCTAATTTGGCAAAGGAAATAGAAATACAAGTCCAGGAAGCACAGAGAGTCCCAAACAAGTTGGGCCCAAAGAGAAACAAGACACATCTAAATTAAAATTGCAAAGGTTCAAGATAAAGAGAGAATCTTAAAAGCAGCAAGAGAAAAGCAGAGTTACCTACAAAGGAGTTCCCATAAAAGTCTCAGCTGATTTCTCAAAAGAACCTCTGCAGGCAAGAAGGGATAGCAAAAAGTATTCAAAGTGATGAAAAGCAGGGACCTACAACCTAGATTACTCTATCCAGCAAAGCTATCATTTAGAATTGAAGGGCAGATAAAGTACTTCCCAGACAAGGTAAAGCTGAAGGAATTTATCATCACCAAGCCATTATTACATGAATTAATGGGACTTACTTGTTTAAGAAAAAAAGATAAAAGCAATGAACATTACAAAAGCAACAAATTCACAACTATCAACAACTGAATCTAAAAGAAATAAAAAAAACTAAGCAAATAACCATAACAGGAGCAGAATCATAGGTATGGAGATCTTTTGGAGCATTATCAGCTAGGAGAGGGGAAGGAGAAGAATAGGAGAAAAGGTGCAGGAATTAAAAAACATAATTGCATACAAAATAGATAGAGGGATATTAAGAATAGTGCAGGAAATGCAGAAGCCAAAGAATGTATACATATGACCCATGGACATGAACTAAGGAGGATATTGCTGAAGGGAAGGGGGATACTGGGTGGAGGGGAGCAAAGGGGGAAAAACTGGGACAACTATAATAACCTAATAAAATATATTTAAAAATAAAACATAAATTAAAAAAAGCTATGGTACATTTATACAATGGAATATGACTTGACCATAAAAAAGAAGAAAATCTTACTATTTGCCACAGCATGAATGGACCTGGAGAGTATTATGCTAAGTAAAATAAGCCAGTCAGAGAAAGATAAGTACCATATGATTTTACTCATATGTGGAATCTAATAAGCAAAATAACAAAAAATGAAACTGACATAGAGAATAGCCTGATAGCTGTCAGAGGGAAGGAGAGTTGGGAGGCTGAGTGAAAATGGTGAAAGGATTAAGCAAAAGAAAAAAAAAACACCTTGTAAACATAGACAACAGTATGGTGATTACCAGAGGAAAAGGAAGTTGTGGAGGTAGGAGAGGGTATAAGGGGTTTAAATGGTGATGGAAGGAGAGTTGACTTGGGGTAGTGAACACATAGTACAGTATACAGATTATGTATTATAGAACTGTACACCTGAAACCTATATAGTTTTATTAACCAATGATACCCCAATAAATTCAATTAAAAGTTAAAAAAATAATACAGTCATGGGGATGTAAAGTACAGCATAGGAAATATAGTCAGTAATATTATAATAACTATGTATGGTGTCACATGGATTCTAGACTTATCAGGGGGATCACTTTATAAATTATATAAATTTCTAACTGCTAATTTTTACACTTGAAACTAATATAAAAATATTAAATGTCAACTGTCAAATGTCAAATGTCAACTGAAAAATAAAAAATAATACAGTCAACCAAAAAAGTGTGAACATTTTTCTTAAGATTAATATTTCTTAATATTGTCTGAATTTTAGATACCTATTTACCAATTAGGGTGTAGCTATTCTTTTTCCTTCCTTCCTTCCTTCCTTGCTTCCTTCCTTCCTTCCTTCCTTCCTTTCTTTCTTTTTCTTTCTTTCATATATTTCTATGAGCTATATTTCATACTTTGCTTTTACTTAATTTTAAGAGATTTAAAGCAGATACCGAAGATACACACACTCAGAGAGAGAGACAGACAGAGAGAAATACTTTTAAAATCTTGCTTCAGAATAACTTCACTAGGAATTACTCAGGCTTGACAAGAATAAATACATTGAAGAGCCACAAACTTAGGTCTTGTCCAGCCAAGACGCTGCAAAGCACATACTTTTTCTGGACCACTGGGTTTAATCATTGCTGTCACATGAGCTTGGAAATATGCCATATGAGTAAATATTCTCCTCCCACTTGATGCAGAAGTTGGCCTAGGCAGGTCATGCGATCCTCGAGGTTGCCAGTGAAAATGTTTGGCATACTGTGGCAGAATTTAGGACATTTATCATCTCTGGTGAAGTGTCCTCATGACCCATAAGACAGAATGGATCTGTTAGGAAGAGGTTTGGAGAATACCAGTGGACGGATTCTATTTGTCATGTATAGTAATTATATACAGCCACATGTTTCCTCCCTTCTGAATTTTAGGAATGTAATCCTGAAGTCATTGTTGGCCGAGATTCATCTAAAAGATGTAAGATATGAGAGAAGCCTTAAGGCTTTAGTTGTAGTAACCCAACAACAACAAAAAATAGTTTCCATTCCACTGCGGAGAATAAATAATTTAAACAAGATGGAAGATAGAAGAAGCCTTGTAGCCAGACTAGAAAAATAACTGAAAAAAGGAAAAACAGAATAAAACTACTGCTCAAGGTATTTTGCCAACATATGTGAGAACATGGGCACATATCTGAAGGCCAAACGTTTCCCAGTAAGTGGTGACTCACAGTCTTACAGCAGTATTCCTCCGTGCTGTGGCATTTCATGCAGTGAGAATTCGCCACCAATGCAAGATTTAGTTTTTGAGATATTTTAGAATAAAAATACTATAAGAATCTGTAGTACATGACTATTGTAAAAACCGTAATAAAGAATACAAAGGAATTAGTGTGCTAGGAAACATCAATTGACAGAATAACTGACACACAAATGTTAAAAAACCTGGAAGCTCTAGAATACAATTATTTTGGCTGTATAAATAATTTTGTATATTTAGGAAAATTCCTTAATGTATTGTAGATATGTATTAAAAAACTTCATAGGGTCAAGGTAATTGTTAGAGTGAAATAGAGGCACATTCTGATATATAATATGGTGGTTGAGAGGATTTGGAAGGACAGATTGAAAAAGTGGGCATGTGTGTAGTAGGGGGTGGTCCCAGCTTATCCTGAACTAGGATTCAGACTACTTTGAATAGTTTTGATGAACAGTTGTCAGCAAAAGGGCATCTGGCTGGAGAAAAAGATTTCACATGTATACTTCAGAGATGGAGCAGTTCCAATATGGAGAAGACAGCCTGGTACCTGTCAGATCAGTGTATATGAGGAGATGGCGCGCTGCTCGGGTAACTAGATCCAAACCAGAGTTGGTGAGGGGTTTTGGAGGAAATGCTCTGTGAATGAGGCACTCTTACAATATCCGAGGGTGCCATGAGGACTTGGAGTCCTGAAGGACTGGCTTCTTTTCTGGAATGGGATGTGCAGAGCCAGGACTGGCACAGTTGAATGCTCTGCTCCAGCTTATCCAGTTCTTCTCAGGCAGAATAAACAATAATGATAGGCTAGAGAAGGACATAGCTGAATACATAGAAGGCATCCCCTGGTAACTCAAGGAAATCTTCCTGAGTTGTGGGTGGGTGGGAGTCCCCTCTGGGTGGTTGTCCAATTGGGAGTGGCATGTTATTGAAGACATATGAAATACATGTCCTATGCAAACTTGTCTAGAGCCAATGAAATCTAAATAATTATGTAAATTTGATATAATTTATAAACATAAGCTGGCAGGTTCTGAGAATATTCAAGTTACAGATCTATAACAAATTGTGCATTGCCATGTGCCCCTGTCTCCTCCCACAATCTCTTAAGCAAGAGAATATGCTGTGCTGTGTATTTCTTCTTATCAACACCATCGTTTGGAATTTTAGCTTCTGTGGTATGTTGTTCTTTTAAGCTACAAGATGTGTACCCAAATTAATCAGAGAAAAAAAAAGTGACCACACAGGGTGCTTTTCTTTCACCACATTGGCTTCTTGGCCCAACAATTTAAAATTAGATGGCCTATGAATTTTAGTTTATTTGTTGGAAGGTGTTGCTTTGGATTAACAAAACTATTTGTTGTATTTTTTTTCCGAGAGAGAAAATGATGAAATCCTTGTTTTCTTTACAAATTCAGCCAACATATTTTAGGCTGAGATACCATGTGGGTATACATTCTTTTATAAAGTCTGGTTAACATTTTTGGGAGAACCTGTTTGTTATTTGTTTCCTGTCAAACAGTACAGTTTGCTGAAAACAGCCTGTCTGTGGCAGACTGGAATCAGAACAATAAGCAGCTTCCCAAAGAGAGTCTTGGAACTGTGTATGATCATTAAAGATTTGTGACAAATTTTGTCTTGTAAAAATGATCATGTTTTGCTAAAAAAAGAAAAATCTCGTTGTCTGAGGCAATAGATTAAATAGTTCTTTAAATGAGAGCTTAGTCTAACTTCCTAGGCAAAAGCATACTATTTCTCCTCTTTACTTGTTTTACGAACAGTTTACAAATCCCTAGAAAACCAAGTATTCTCCCCTCCATGAGGCTCATGCATACAAAGCATTGGTCCTAATTGGAAAAGGTTAGTAACTTTTTCATAAATGCAAGTGTCTAGTAATAGGGGGATGCCTTTATTAATTATTCAGTAATAGAACACTGTGTGGCTATTGAAAAGAATGAGGAAGATGTGTCTGAAATGTACTCCATGATATCCTGTTTAAACAAGGAGGAAATTGACACCAATATCATATCTTGCTACCATTATGATTTGAAAGTGGGAGGTTTAATAGTGTGTGTATATCTCTGGGAGCCTTCAGGCCAAGGAATCCATGGTGTGGAAAGCAGGCAAGGAGGAATAATTTTTTTAATTATATAATCCTTTTTGCTGTTTAAATATTTAAGCATGAGATGTTAGTTCTTATTTAAATTAAACAAATAATCATTGAAAAATGTAACCCACATGTGTAGCTTTGACCTTCCTCTGCTCTAAACACATGACTTTAAGCCCTGTCCTCTCCTAATGTGTTCTTTGAGGGAACTGGATCATCTGTTCAAACTGCCCATTTCACGTTGAGGTGCAGAACTCAAAGTGGAAGAAGATACTTGACTCAAGACACAGTTTGTAATACTAAAGTCTGGACTAGAGCCCCAGGCTTCTTAATTCTAGGAAAGCGCTGTTCTCACGCCATGGCCCCCTAGGAGAGAGAATAAACAGCCTTGGCTGCGAAACTGCGCTTCCCCTCTATTCTTCCTGGTGCTGCTTGCTGAGGCTGATGTGTCTCATGTCCCACGGCATCTGGCCTAGCCTTTAGGCATCAGCTAACTAGAAATGAAACCAAAAAGTGTCCTAACACAGGCCTTCTTAATTTGAGGTCTGTGGCTAAGCTTCAAAAAATCCTGTAAGTAAGATGTAAGAACTCTGGGAAGAGAGCTCGGTTTTCTATTGGGTTCATTGTCAAGTGAGATAAAGAACACTTTTATACCTGAAAGAGACTTTGGCATCCATCAGGTCTAACCCTAGTGAAGTACACAAATGTCCTCAACCACAACCTGCTTTTCTGCTACAATAACTTTGAAGTACTGGGGAGTCACCGCCGACAACATGAAATTCACTAGATCATTTAGTTCTGTTTTAGAACATTGGAGTGAATTTGGTTCTTGCTACAACTCATGTTCACGTGTTGTCCTTACTTTGGGACCCCAGCTGATAGAATAGACACTGTTGGGGTGCCACCCTGGCAGGGAAAAGAGAGCTCACTGGATCCCACACTGAGTAATAGTCAGCCAGTTGTGGCTCACACTGTTTCTGCTGTCAGCTCATTGGCCAGAATGGATGGGTACATGGCTTCAACAAGTACTGGGAGCCAGAAAGTGCTATAATGCCATGTAACTAGAAGGCAGAGAGTGGGAATATTCAGTGAGCTATATTCATTATTACCATCTTTCTCCCTGAATAGATAGCCAAATGTCCTGTCAGAGTTTTAACAATTTCTTAAAGGCCAAGAGAAATGGAACCACTTAGATAACAGAGGCAACTGAATACAATACCTCTTTTGTATTGTATGAAATTGAATACAACAGTAGTTGATAGTTTTAGGGTGTCTGTCACCACTCTCCATTTCTATGGGTGCCATGCTCCACAGTCAGCCCTTGCTGAAGGGGTGAGTCACCTTTGTATCAAGTCATTGACTTTCCCCACAGTGAGCTGGACTAGGGATTGACACCTGTCCCACTGGGTGTTCATCTGTTGGTTAGCCTGTAGCCAACCCTATTTTCTTAGACAGTCTGTAGTCAAATCAATGTAGGGCCTGTGAATTAACTGGTTCTACAGAGCTGGGCCTAGAGTAGTGCTTTTCAACTAGGTTCAGAGAGAGAGAGAGAGAGAGCGGGGAGAAGAGAGGGAAGTCTATTATTATTTCAGGAAAAATTATTGTGTATTTTTTCTTATTTGGAGTGGAAACAGATTTGTAAAAAAGCAAATAAAAAACATACAAACTAAAGTTCATATATTTTTATGAATATTCATGCATCTTTCAGTGCATTTAAATGGACTACCAAGGCTTTTAGGTTAAACCAAATGTTTCACTCACTTTTCACACTTTTCTGTGTTGGAATGTGGGCAAAAGAAGTCTGCCACAAAAATTTTGTGGTGCTTAGTAAATATGAATTTGATACAACCAGAAGTGATGCATTGTGGTAGATCAGAAACCCCATTCAGCTTACAACCCCAACCACTTCAACGGAAGCCAGCTCTTCTGGTACTTTCTATGATCTTGCTTTCTATTCCACCCACAAGCCTCTATGTACTTCTTTAAAAAAATGTGTTATGGGGGACAACTGTAATTGAACAACAATAAAAAATTTTTTAAAAACTTTTAAAAATTGATTTTAGGGAGAAAAAGAGAAACATTGATTTGTCCTTCAGCTTATTTATGTATTCATTAGTTGATTCTTATATGTTCCCTGACAGGATTAAGCCCACAACCCTGGCATGTTGGGACAACACTCTTACTAACAGAGCTACCTGTCAGGGCTTATATACTTCTCATAACCTACAATGATCTTCATCAAAATAGAGAAGCAGAGAGGAAAAAGATGTTTTAAAACTTTGTAACATTTCTTCTTATGCTATTGTCATTGCTAAACATTGTCTTGAGGATTGTTGTTTCACTGTTTTTTGGTACCTAACACAAAATAAGATTACTGAATGAGTACTGGAGTTTTGGGCAGGAGGATGACTTAGATCCCTTTATTCACATCCCAAAGACTTCTGTTGCCTTCACCAGGTAATGGATCTAAGATAATGTCTTTTCTTCTCACTACTAGAAAAAAAATCCTTTCCAGCACATCTCGAAGACCAGACTCCTAGTGTGAGAAATAACAATGAAGACTTAAAAGGCTGTCTAAAGTCATTTATGATCAAATTTATAGCTTTTCTCAATTCTTTTCAGTTATTATGAAATGGTGACTATACTTGCACAATATAGCCATTATTTATTTTGATTAATAAAAGATGTTGTTCCAAAAATATATTTCTAAATTTTAAATGGAACAAATAATAATTTAATAGATTGGTTCATAAAACTAATTTGTTTTCCATTAACAACATATTTTCATTGGCTTCTAGAAAGACCCAAGTGTATACCTAATAGGTATTATACATTTTTGTTCCTAAGCAACTATTCTATTGAAAATATCAGAGGGAGAAGAGTACAAATTCTTGAAACTATTATGCTTGTAGATAGCATTTGTAGGTGCCCTTGTGTGTTGCTCAGTTAGCACTGATGATTTCCCCCTGGACCAATGGAAAATATTGGGTCCTTGATAACATTGTTGAAGTGTTTAATCAATCAAGCATGAAGGCTGTCCTACTTTTTAGGCAAATAAAAGGTGAAATAAAAGGCATCTTTGTTCTTTAAAGCTAACTTGAGGGGCTTACATTACTAGCACAAATATGCAATTAAACAACATTATAAGGAAAAAGAAAAAGCAAGCAAACAAAATGGAGCAAGTCCAGTGAAACTGTTGCTGAAAGGAATGAGATAACACTTGGGTTCAGTGTGCACTGAGTAAATTTAAATGTAGAGATGTTTAACTGAATTAAAAGATATCAATGCTTTGGGAAGGAAAAATCTGTTAACATACATTCAAGTCCCACTCTGCATCCTGTTTTATAGCCTTTGTTTTAGTAACAAAAATAGTTGAGGGGATTAGCTCTAACAGTGTGTTGGATTTTAAAAAACTCATGACTTACAGGCATTTATTTATTATTTCAACACCCAGGGAGCCCCTCTGTGTTCTAGACACTGAGGTTGTAAAAAAGATGATTGAAACATGATGCCTGCATTCAAGGCCCTCCAGACCCACAATCAGACTCACATTCTGAGATTCAGGTCAGAATTTTGGCCTAAGCCACAAATAGGGAATTCACCTAAGAAAGCCATAATGTTTTTTGTGGTCTCATTGGATTAACATCTTGTTTTATGAACTGACATGTAAGCTTGGGTTCTTGTTGAAAATGTGTAAATTTTGGTTTGGGCAGAGGTAAGGTGATCCTTTTATTTGCTTAATAAGAAAGTGCTTGAATGGATAACTTATTTTCTTAGTGCGAAATCAGTTTTTTTTCTTTTTGGTTTTTATTGCTTGCATAAGATTACAAATTTGTTTTTAAACATATTTTATTCATCATTTTTCTTGTTAACATTTTCCAAGACTCCTATGGTAACATACTGGCCAAAACAAATTTCAATCTTTAAAGACATAAGGTCAGAAGTCCCAGAAAACACTAAGTGAATTCTAGTGCGTTGTGAAACACAGAAATATTTCATGTCAGCTAATTTTTAAGATTCTAAAAGTTGAGGATTGGGGGCTTGATAAAGTTTCAGCTATTTTCCGTGTTTGTTAAATGCATGTATCAAAGACAGATAAGCAAAGGGAACTTAACTGAGCATAGGAAATTATGCTTTAGTGTCTCTAACATGATGCTGTTTCCTGTCTGGTCCTGAATCTGCAGCAAAAAGTCACTGGGGAATATTGAGAAGAGTGAACAACCATGTTCTCTTCTGTGTCTTGCAGAGCTCCTTTGGCTGGTTCTCCCTCATGTCTCAATTCCAGATGTTTCCTGGCATAACTGATACTTGCTCTTTGCCACCCCCACCATAGCTTTAACCCTCTGTCATCTTGGGTGTTACATGCCACTCAGAAACCCTTATGAAAATCATGAAATGCATATACACAGATGTTTCCATAAAATTTTAGGGGCACTTGGTTATGAATCTTTATTAGAAGATTATAACCCAATTTCTCATGTGATGTGCAACTTTATGGCAATTAGGACTTGTAAATTAAGCAAATCATCCATACATTTAGTAAATATTTACTGGGGACCTACATGCATTGCTCTCAGTGCTAGGAATATCATGGAAAGAAAATGAAACACCCTGCCATCATGGAGCTTATAGCCTAGTAAGAGAGAGGCAGGCCAACTATAAGTAGATAAAATAAGGGGATATATAACATAATATTGGGCACGTGCGATGAAGAAATGAGTAGGAAGGAAAAGGACGACAGGGCATGCTGTGAATAAAACATGTCAAAATAAAACAAATGCAAAAGTGTGAGCTTCCTTAATGATGTATAAATTATTTATAAATGTTATTATAATTTCTTCATACCAGTAATACTGAAAACATAAGATGCAAGAATCATAACAAAACTTTTCATTAAAGCTCTTTTCTAGATTAGTTAACAGTTGACATACAATGTTATATTAGTTTCAGCTACACAACATAGTGATTTTTGCTAGATTTTATTCAACAAAATTTTATGGAAAATGCAGTTAGCTTGCTAAAAGTCTTGCTAGCTTATTGTATTTTTGGCTTCTGTAGAGTTAGAGATCATTTAAAGGCTGGAAGGGCCCCAGTTTCCACAAAAGGGAACAAAATGGAAATTGCAGTAAAAGCATATTATCTTCCCACAGCCCTTTTGAGAAAGACAATGAAGTTAGGTTTTATTTAATGCAGATGTACCATCATTAATTTTCTGTCTGAAGATGTACTTGACAGCGGTGTTCCATGTATAAATACACAGAAGTATAATGTATAATATATTTAACCAAGCTGACCACAGAGCCTTTATGTTGTCTTTGGAAGTGGCAGAATACTAAGGAAATTAACAGTAATTCCTTCCATAGAATAAATCTCCACTGCTCTTTTGGCCACAGAAGAAGGAGCTGCAACTACATTTGTCTGCAACCTCAGGCAGCAAAGTATGCTCTCCTATTATTGCACAATTTCTGAAATATTACAAAACGTTTCACTTTTTCATGTTATGCCAATTAGAAAAATGATTCTTTTGATGGGAAAAACCACTGCCTAAACCATTGCCAGAAGTGATGCAAATGAACTCTAATGGACTCTGCAGGGTGATCTGAACTTCTAGTTACTAAAGTACAGGGCTGCAGACCTGCCTCCAGTCATTGTTTCATCAATTAATCTAAAGGAAAGGTTCTCTTTTTCAAGTCATGGCAAGGAGTGTATACCTTTAGAACTTAAAATGCATGTTTTAAAACATATCCTCAATAATGGCTAATTTTTTCCCTTCGAAATGTTCTCTTTAAAAAAGAACACCCCAAATTATCAGATGCTGATTTGGGGAAAGAGGATATGGATAATCAGGTTGGTAATTTACTTTTCCCTTTTAGAAAAAGTAGAGGAGGTTGTAAAATCAAGTGGTTGACTTTCCGGCATAGCTGGGGCTGTGGTTACCAGAGAAGAGCCCTTGAAATACTTCAAGCAATGTGAACATCATTGGAATAGTCCCTGAGGTCGTCTTTGAAGACGTCATTCAGGGGAGAGCAAACATTTTGATATACAACACAACTGTACCTCAAATAAAGAGAGATGACATGAAAGATAAATTTATCATGTCACCAAGGGGGGGGGAGCGGATTAAGATGGACACAATATTCCTGATCAGAGTGTTAAAAAAAGCAGCATGGAAGACATGTCTTAGATTTTGTTCTTGAAGAATGGGTAAGATTTAAATGTATAAAAAAGGAAGTGTGTTCCATGTACCATGAGAAATGCAAGGTATATGTGTGACAGAGGGAGTAGATCTATTTGATTGAAGAAACTTTTTCATGTATAAAATATAGGCAGTGGGTGTCAGTAGGTATATTGAGGTTAAATTTGAATTTGAGTGCCAGGCTCCCAAGGAGTTCTGATTTATATTATGGTCAATGGGGAGTCTCTGAAAGTTTTTGAGCAGAAGCACAGTGTGGAGAAAGTAGGACATTAGGAAGATTCATGTGGTAGCAGAATGGGCTGGGGGGAGGAAGAGATGGAGAGAAGGCAGACGGATGGAGGCTCTATGGCAGAACAGATGTGACGTGATGAGAGTCCACCCTGTGATGAGAGCCACCCTGTGCCGCCAAGTGGGAAGACATGATTGAGATACACATTTCTCACCCCCACACATCAGAGCATTCAACTAATGCCAAAAATATATTGGAATGATGTACAATATACAATGATTCAGTAAATTTTCTTATAATTTATTCATTCTGCTGTTAGGCAATCATAACTGAGATTTTAAAATCTGAATGCCCAAGTATGACCCAAATATTCTTAGCAAAAAACCTTAAAACTTTTATCTTGTATTTTACTATTGAAAATATTTTTATCAGATACTAAAGATACTTCCTTAACTCTACTTATTATTAACACCAATGGCAAGGTACCACTCTCTAAGTTGTGAAGGGGAGAAGGTCATCATAAGCAGAAACTGCCTGTCTCAAAGTGATCTACACCTGGACAAGGAGAAAGCAAGGAGCACTCTGCTAAATTCCACCTAGAGACAAAATGCTGAACAGTTGGGAGAAATATTTAGCTATTTGGGGAAGTCTTGCTGGGGAAATAGCACTTGAGCTTTGCCTGAAAGAATGAATAACATAGGCTATAACGGTCTAGAGAGAGGAAGGATTTTGCTATGCAGTCTTCTTTTGTAACTATTTGATAAAAAGTAGAGAATTCTGGAAATAATTTCATAGAAAAAAATTGTACATATATGTCTTTCTGTTTCATTATACTGGCAATATTGCTTTAGATAAACATATTAGTGAATTTTAATATAGTTTGTATGGTTAAGAGAATAAGGAATTAAGGTCTTTGAAAATATAAAAGAAAAATGAAATAATATATCTTTTGAAGTAGTAAAAAATCATAGTGGTTAAAAGCATGAACCCTGGACAAATTACCTTGCTTCAAATTCTAGCACCAGCCCTTATCAGCTGTGTGACTTTGGATAAATGATGGAACTTTTGTGTGTCTTAATTTCCTTACCTATAAAAAGGACCTAGAGTAGTATTTACTTCATAAATTGTTTTGAGGTTAAATTGCACACACACACACACACACACAACACACATACACAAGGCTGGGATTTGATTTTACTCTACTTAAAAAAGCTAGTAAATTGCATAATAATTATTTCATGGCTGTTGGCAGAATGCATGAGACTCGTGGGTCAGAGACAAAAGACTTCTCTATTGGTGATGCAGCAAGCTGCATGAGCATCATGTTTACATCAGTTCCCTGGAGGCCAGTGCAGAGGGTCCAGATAGCTGCTATGCACACAGTGGGTTTGTGATGCAGCCAAGGAACCTTAAGTTTGGGAAATCCACCTCTTTTATAGCAGGCAGTGTGGGGGCTTACTTTTGGTTCCAATGGGAGGCATTACCTTACTTCTCAGGGTTACTTGCTGCAATATACAACCCTGAGAAATGGCTTGAGTAAAGGGCTGATAAAGCCTTGCATTATTGGCATGCTTAGTAAGACATGTATAGCATGAGAGACCCACAAACTGTCTCTCTCAACAAAGTAAAGCACTTAAAAACAGTGCTGTGCACATATAAAAGACTTTCAGTGAAGACATGCTATTATCTTTTCTGTGGAATAATCTGTGCTTTGGAAATACGGTGCTTTAAAAACATAACTATTATGAAATAATCATTGCAATATTTAGTATATATTTAAGTAAAAAGAATTACATAGAAATGTGTTTATACTAACAGATATTGCTCAAAGATATACTTGCGGAAATTAGAAATTTTGGTTTTGGTCAGTAGCACTTGACTACTTTGGGTCCATTAGTCAATTTGAAAGAAGTTTAAATACTCTGTCAACATTTTATTGATTAGCCCAAAGTAAAACACTTAGAATTTACAAATGACTGAAATTAGTGGTTTGATGGCTTTCTGTAAGGGAACTAGAGGCTTCTCCCACCATTTATGCACACAGATTAAGTATGGTTTTTTGTTTTGATTATTATGTTCTTAGGACTTTAGTTTTTGTGCTATATCACAACTGCTTGCACATATGTAGAAATGAAAAGTCATAAGAAAAAAAGAAGGATTTTGACAAGAGTAGGACAAAGACACATTCCCAACTGATATATTTTTTTTAAAAAGATAGCAACAACTTTAGAAGAAACACATAGCACTGGTAAAGGAATATTGGTAAAGGAATGATTTCAAAATATACAGTGTTTCAGCTGTTAAATTCCAGAAAGAGATTAGATTAGGGAGATTATTAACAGAAAAGCCAACTTAAATTAAGAGCTGTAACTAAAAAAGACTATCAAAATGTTTTTTTGGGGGGGGAGCAATTTTTTAAGGAGATTTTAAAAGAAAAGAAAGTCTATATGACAAACTTCTTTAAAAATGATATCAGCAACAGAAGTGAATTCTGGTTACATTTTGTTTTAGAAAAAAAGACTGAGGAATAGGTTGAAGGAATTAATATGGCAGGCAGGTCCGGAGAGACTATTTCACTTTAGGCCTGCCTTTAACTGTGTCAGCTACACTTTGTCTCTGGTCTGTTTTCTTGCTTCAGTTCTTTCCTGTGGTTAAATTTCTCTGTGGTCTGTACCACAGTACATTCTGAGCTGACTCACCATTAATAATATTATTTGGAAGCCTTGTACTGGAACCCAAAATCCCAAGAAATGTGCCCAGATTGAGTTTGAGTCTTGCTGGCTGAGCTGCAGGAAACAGTCTATGAAAGTAATGTCACAGAAATTGAGGCAGTTTTCTTTAATGGGAACTGTGAATTGGGTTTCTAAGGTTTTGTTATGTAACTGAGTAAAAAAGTCCCTTTTTACTGTTTTTATTTTCATTTAGGAGGTATGATAAGCCCAAACTAGAGAACTGAATATGCAAACCAAACTTGTAGTTAAATCCATGGTTCAGTGGGTTTTAGTCAGTGTGTATTCTTTCTTCTGGCTTTCTATTAAGAGCCAGTCTTTTTTAGTTAGCTGAGCCATCAGTAACAATGAGCTGTTATCAGTTATTTTTAAAGTGCCATGAATCAATGGCAAAACAACGCTCTTATGGAAGTGGGCATGTTATAAAATGCCTATTTACTAGGTGCCTGGTGGCCCTAATGTGAGATGATTCTAATAAATTTTATCCATTATTGGATACATTGGACAAGATGGGGCTATATATTTTTAAATTTTTAATTTACACTTTAGATAGATTAAAGAATAGACAGTGCAAAGGGCATAATAACATATGGAGTCTGTGTGTGTCTGTCTGTGTGCATGTGCCCTTATGCACTTTTGGCCTTATGAAAATTGCCTATGCATTTTTCGTGTAGCTGCATTCTCTCCCACATGAGCACCTTAAAAGGGTTCTTTCTGCTCACAAACCCTATGGTACTCTGTGATGCACTCCTCCCTCAGACCAGAGCTGTCTGGACCGGAATTGGACAGTAGACCTAATTTATATGATGAGATTTTCTTTCCCTTTCAAAAATTAAAATTGAGTCACTGAGAAGCTCACAGTGAGGGATTGTTAAGCACATAAACTAAGTGGATATGCTCGAGTTTGGACTAGTATAGATGCATGGACAGTCAAGGTCATGACGTGTAAGCCAGGGTGTGGAGGTTTGAGACCATGAGTCATGTCGGAAACCTTGCAGAAAGGTGGGTGGTATGATAAGATCTCACTGGTTTAATGGTGAAAATAGAAATTCCAAATTCTGTCCGAAGTTCTTGTGGGATTCCAGGCAAGTTCCATGGCAAGTAAAATAAATGAATTGAATCTGGAATCCCTATTTTTTAACCCTAACCCTAACCCTATTCTTAACTCTGTCCTCTAACGATACAGATGTCTGTTATAAACGATTTCAGCAGTAGTGGTCTTCCTTAGGTACCAGTAGCAAAATGCACCATTGAACTTGCTCTACCTTCATTCATTCATTAGATAAGTGTTTGGTGAATGTATGCACATCTTTAGGCACTGTGTGAGTGTTCTGACACAATGAGGACAACAGACATAAGTTCTGCCTTTATGGACCTTATAAATGAGGCATATTGGTTGAATAATTACTCAAATATATAATATGAACTTCAGTAAGTGCTATGAAGAACATGTAGAGAATGCTTGAACAGCCCCTAGGCTTGGCTGCTCTCGGTGAGGTCAGAGGACGCTTCCCACAGGAAGTAATATGTGAACTCAGAGAGCTGAAGATTAAGTAAGTGAACATTAAGAAAAAGAACATCAAAGGTAAAAGCCATGGAATTCCTTATAGCAGTCAATGTCAGAAAATATACTCACTTGAAAAATTTACTGTGGGCTATTTTATTGTAGGCTGGCTCTCAGAAACCTACAACTGAAGGGAAATACTTTGACATGCCATGGTCTCAAAATTACACACATAATAGAGATTAGATCTATATGGAGGCACAAGCTGTAATATTTGGTAAAAATTCTTCCTGGAACCCATGAAGAAAACAGTAGCAATAACAAAAATTTTTACTTGTGCCAATGAGTAAAAACTTTAAAAAGTTGGTAAAATACCAACTTTTAGTCGATGAATTATTTAAAAAGATTTACTTTTTTAAATACAGTCCTCTTTTTTTAAAAAAAAGATTTTATTTATTTATTTTTAGAAATGGAAGGGAGGGAAAAAGAGAGAGAGAGAGAAACATCAATGTGCAGTTGCTGGGGGCCGTGGCCTGCAACCCAGGCATGTACCCTGACTGGGAATTGAACCTGTGACACTTTGGTTCACAGCCCACGCTCAATCCACTGAGCTATGCCAGCCAGGGCAAAAGATTTATTCTTTTTAAAAAGAGATTTTATTTATTTATTTTTAGAGAGAGGGGAGGGGAAGGAGAAAGAGAGGGAGAGAGACATCAATGTGTGTTTGCCTCTGACATACTGGGGACCTGGCCTGCAACCCAGGCATATGCCCTGATTGGAAAGTGACCCTTTGGTTTGCAGGCCAATGCTCAATCCACTGAGCTACACAAGCCAGGGCTGAAAAAATTTATTCTTGATCTCTTCTCCACACCTCATCCTCCATGCCTGCCCTGGGTTTGGAGTAGATTATATAGTAGTACTGGGGTATGTAAGCTTAAGTTTTTCCTGTACGCATTATATATATAAAAAATACAAATAATATATAATATATATTATATATAAATTATATATATTATATACAAATTATATAATGTATAGATTATATATTATATAAAAATTATATATATCATATACAAATTATATATAATATATATAAATGTATAATTTATATATGATTATATAATATATATATATATATATATATATATATATATATATAAAATTTCTCATCATGGAGAGCTGGCCTTTGAGACCATGTTTATGAACAAGTTTCAGTCTTTAACTACAATGGTGCTTGCAAAAGTCTAGGCATCTCAGTCCAATGGGAGAACTTTTGATTGGACAACTGAAGATGTTGGCACTGAAGGGTATGCCTAATTATATGAATCCAAAAGACAAGTTTAAGAAATTATTGACACCACAGGTATTAAATGAGTGGATGGTGCACTCTTTTATATTACTATCAAAATTGATGCAAGCTTATTTTAACAAAACTATTGAATTCCTATGATGCTTTAGCATATCCTAAAGACCAGGGACAGATAAATTAGATGTAAGAAAGTAAGAGACATTTAGTATTAATAAATATTATAAAATGTCATCCATTCAAGAATGGAAGTGTGAGCAAACTACAGAAGTGGCAGAGTGACTATTCTGTCCCAGATGGGGTTGGGAGGAGGGGTTGCCAGGCTTCTCTGAAGGTTGAGTGCAGAGTGGAGTTCCCTGGGTGGCCGGGAACTCTCTTCAGGCCGAAAAGGAAGGAAAGGACATAGCTCTTGGGCCAAATCTGACTCACCTCCTTTTTCTGTTGGCCCAAGAGATAAGAAAGGTTTTTACAGATAACAACTTTCAATCAATTTGATGATAGAAAGTACTAACTTTGAACTTTAATTAAGCAAAATGCTATCTTTTAAAGAAGAATTTTATTCTTCTCACTAGAATATCCATATTATATTTTTCTTAGTTCTTGTTATATTTTAAATTTTATTACAAAAAATTCCAGAAATTTGTTTTCTCTATGGTATATAAGCACATGGATATTAATTCTTGATTTTCCATCTTCGCCCACAAAGTCAAAAATATTTACTATCTGGCTTTTTACAGAAGGAGCTGGTGAACTCCTATGTCTAAGGGAGAGATAATGAGGATAGAATAAAAGAAAAAAAAAGAAATGGGCCAGGTATGAGTGGCTATAAGAGGATATTAATTTCTGAATATGTACTGGTTGATCTGGAAAGCACAGGAGAATAATAAATATGTTTTGCCATGTAGACAAGGGCTGTTTAAATTAACCATTTTCAATCAAGTGTTATATCATGAAGCTGCAACTTAAGATCAATAATATTATTCATTTTAAAAAGGGCTTTATTCCATTTTCATCAAGTTTAAAAGCAGTTACAAAGAATCCCATACATATTGACATTTGTTATATACCTCTGTGTAGCTGACAACATACTTTCTTACTTTTTTGTTTTCTCAAAAAATTTTGTATTATTATTATTTATTTCTCATTAAACTTTATTTTAATACCCTCAAAATTCTGTGACAGATTTTTGGTCAAGTTGTTTCCATTTTAAAAGCTAATGTCTTAAAAACTGCCACACACACACACACACACACACACACACACACACACGTGGTCCACAAAACAGTCTCCTTTCCTTCTGAAGTTTTTATGATGCATTGTAATCATTAATCAGTCCTTCACAATTAAACTGAAAAGGCCAGCTGAGACAAACAATTCTGAGGCCATTCTTCTACCACTGGTTAAGACTGTGGCCACAGGTAGTGGGGATGGTATTCTGGGCAGATTTGGTGACTTTGCCAGCTCCTGCTGCCTTTTTGTCCACTGCTCTGATGACACCCACACCACCTGTCTGTCTCATGTCACAAACAGCAAAGTGGCCTAGAGGAGGATAGTCAGAGAAGCTCTCAGCACACATAGGCTTGCCAGGTACCATATCAATGATATGGTACCTGGTGATGATGGTGGCATCACCAGGTTTCAGAAACTTTGGGTCATCTTTCAGCTTTTTTCCCAGAATGATGATCAGTCTTATCCAGCTCAGCAAATTGGCAAGGAACGTGAGCTGTGTGACAGTCCAGCACAGGTGCATGTCCAGCACTGATCTGGCCAGATGGTTCAGGATAATCACCTGAGCTGTGAAGCCAGCTGTTTCCATTGGTGGATCATTTTTGTTGTCACCAGCCACATTGCCACAATGAACATCTTTGGAAGACATGTTTTTGACATTGAAGCCCTCAGTGTCCCCAGGAAGAGCTTTACTCAAAGCTTCATGGTGCATTTCAACAGGGTTTTCTTTAGTTGTAACCTGACTGGAGCAAAAGGGACCATGGTGCCAGGTTTGAGAACACCAGTCTCCAGCCCACAGTGACAGTACCAATTCCACCAATTTTGTAGACACCCTGGAGGGGCAGATGCAGGGGCTTGTCAGCTGGGTGGGTTGGTGGTAGGATACAATCCAGATCTTCAAGCAATGTGGTTCCACTGGCACTGCCATCTTTATGGGTGACTTTCTATCCCTTGAACCAAGGCATGTTAGCACTTGGCTCCAGCATGTTGTCACTGTTTCAATCAGAAACTGGAACAGATGTCTCTGTGTCAGAGTTGTAGCCAATTTTCTTAATGTAGGTAATGCGTTCCTTAACAATTTCCTTATATTGCCTCTGGCTGTAGGGTGGCTCAGTGGAACCCACTTTGTTAAGACCAACAATCCATTGTTTCACACCCAGTGTGTAAGCCAGAAGGGCATGCTTGCTCTTGGAGATACCTGCTTCAAATTCACCAACACCAGAAACAATCAGGAAAGCACAGTCAACCTTAGACATGCTTATAATCATGTTTTTTATAAAGTCTCTGTGACCTGGGACATCAGTGATGGTCACATACTTGCTGACCTTGAGTTTCCACAGAGAAACAGCAGGAATGATACCACACTCACAGTCAGCTTTCAGTTTATCCATGACCCAACTCTACTTGAGAAAGCCCTTCCTCCTCTCAGCAGCCTCCTTCTCAAGATTTTCAGTAATTCTTTTGTCAGTCCCACTACATTTGTAGATCAGATGGCCAGTAGTGGTAGACTTGTCAGAATCTACATGCCCAGTGAAGGTGGCGTTGATATGAGTCTTTTCCTTTCCCAGTTTGGCTTTGATTTAGTGGTGGTTTTCACAAAGCCTGTGTTCTGGTAGCAAACCCAGTGCAAATACACATTTTTTTGTTGTTGTTTTTAAATACTATTTGGAAAAATGCAAGTAATAGTCCGTGGTTTAAAAAAATCTCAACAGTACAAAAAGATAAACTATGAAAAGTAAATTTCCATTTCACTTCAGCCCCATAGTCCCTCAGTTTGCCAGTCTTCTCCAGCGGCAATTTATTTTGCCAGTTTCTTACACTTTATACCTGTGCAGATCTAACGTGTAAATACATACAGCTCCGGTTTCTTTTACGCACACTCTCCATACTGTACTGAATCTTCCTTTTACAAGTTAATGTAATTTTGAGTTGGTTTCATCTCACTTTCCATTTCTCTCCCTTATTAATAGCTGCATATTATTCCAATGGTTAGATGCTACAATAAATTATTGTATACATACATCTTTATGCATGTATTATTGAATTCCTACACTAAAAATTTTAGTGCAGAAGATATTTGTATTTTAAACTGACAAATATTGTCAAGTTGATTTTCAAAGTTGAACTGATTTATACCATCACCGACTATACTCATATATTGTAGTATATCTTTCCTTATCTCTTTGTCAAAATGGTATAATAATTAACGTTTAAATCTTCCAGATGGATGAGAAAAAGCATTCCCTTGTATTTTATAGTACATTTCTCATGTCATCTGAAATTGAACATCTTTTTATGTATTTAAAGTTCATTTCCTCCTCTTTGAATTGTCTGTCCATATTCTTGCCTCTTTCTATTGGGACTATGTTCTGTTTTAAAAATAAAGTAACTTTTAAAAGTACTATATCAAAGAAAGACATCTTATTTAAACCAAATTTCATAGATGGAAACAAAAAACTCATCATTAAAAAGTTTCAATTACTTTACCAGAAAACAAGAATTTTCCATACTTAGTTTCCTTTTGCCATATTCTGTGAGAGTCACACAAGCCAATGTGACCTATAATTAATATTTTTTGAACTAGCCCCCTTATTGATTAATCAGTTATTGGCCCAAAGTTTAAATGAACAACTTCAGAGATATAGATCAAGGATAGAAGAAAAAGTAAAGTGAATTCTTTTTTTATGTAACAAAGCTAGTCCCAAGAAGTCTGGAATAGTGATGAAAAGAGAAGAAAAAAAAAACAGCCAATTTTAATTCATACAGAACAGCCAAAGATGATGCAAAAACTACATTTGAAAGAAGAAATTAAAAATTAAAATACACACACACTTTATTTGAGTAAATTTTAAAGTCAATTCTCAACACATGTGCTTTGGCTCAAATAATGTGGGTTTTTTTTCTTAATTTTATTTAGAGAGAGAGTAAGGGAGTGAGAAATAGAGAAAAACACCAATGTGAGAGAGAAACATTAATTGGTTGTCTTCCATACTCTGATTCAGTTGCCTTCTGTACCCTGACCAGGGACTGAACCTGCAACCTAGGCATGTGCCTTGACCAGGAGTCAAAGTGGAAAACTTTCAATTTGTGGGTCGATGCCCAACCAAGTCACACAGGTCAGGGCTTAAAGAACATGTTTTAAATGAGACTGACGTGACAGTCACACTGCTTTACTTGGGGCCTGTGTTCTTTGTTTATGTACAAAATTTCATGAGGTTTAACACACAGGCCAAAATCCAAACTGAAGTCCTGAAGAGGTGGGAGTCTGAGCTCAGCACCTGTGTATTTCTTTCTATTGATAAATTGTTGAAAAACTACAGAGATTTATGCATGCACATCAGTATACACAAAACCAGTAACAGAAACCCAGGAACTTGAGTGCCTTGAACTAAATGAACTTTAGATTTTGTGCTTATATGAGAACCTTTAAGGGGAGCTTAATCGAAGCTGACGTATGTCCCCTCAGGGCAATTGGCCACACAATCTTCAGAAAAGTTCTTCCAAGGCCACTAAATGTCTTCTCAGTTATCTTTCTTGAGGGATCCTGGATGTCAACACATCATCACTCAAGGAGCATTACTATAAATCAAATTAAAGCCTTGGCAAGAATTTCCTACTTTTATCAGTTGAATTTTAACTAGCAGCCCTTAAAAACAGAAACAAAACTGGCAGCAGTTTAGTTGCATATTTATTGTGACTTTTTTTTTGCTAAAAAGCCTTTGTTATAGATTCTTTTTAATGTTTTTAGTTAAGTAAAAGATTGATTATGGTGATGTTTTTCCCATAATAGAACATTTGACATCATTAACTACATATGGAGAATTTATTGAATTGGACATCTTCTTTATGCTTTTAAAAATAAAAAGTATAGACCTTTTCAGACTCATTAAATAGCCTATACTTAGTGCTCATGTAGAGTTTGGCATTAACCCATTATTCGATTTCCTGTGCTTAATCATTGCATGATGAGTCTAAGAAACTAAACTTTCCCTTGGCAAATTCCTATTCCATAGTCCCCAATTCTACATGTGTGGCCTTTAGAACACTCCCTGGAGCAGTAGACAATAGTGATATTCCAATGCTTAAATTTCCAAATAAAACATTGATTTTAGTGGGCTAATCACATTCACACTATTGGCTTGTCATATCTATATCATAGTTTTATTTTATGATCTCTTTTTTTCTCTTTCTATTTCATACCACCTATTTCATCTTTTGCCATCCTCTGCTGACCTTCTGAGCTGAAGTCACCCACCGCCACCCTGCTGCACATCCCCTCTCTCCACACACTTCACACATCATTGTTTCCCTACCTTTGCTCTTTAAGTGACCAGGAACCTTTCTGAACATTCTTGGGATTACCTCCTGAGATAACTGAAGGGAGTGGCATCCTTATTATCCTTTTAGGAAGAGATTATGGTAAAAATGTTTATATTGTTTGGAGTTTTTGCTTTTAATATTTTCTGGAGTAATTTAAACTATTCTTATATGTTCAAATTGTAGACAAAAACTGGGGTTCTGTGGACAGCAACCTTGCAGGGTGATCTGATCATAAATTCCTAACTGGGCAGGTCAGTGTGGGTATTCATGCCCCAGGCACACAACTTGTTTAGCAAAGGCTTGGATATTTGGCCTGAGTAAATCCTGTCCATTGTTTCTGTGCATCTAGGTTAACATACCTTTGAAAAGCCCTAACCACTCTCAAGAGAGCATATAATCTTAACTATCCTGTAATTCAATCCCCATCTTGTTTTCTCCCACCTTCATGCAATCTTCCTTAATTTCAAATGCATAAAAGAAGCTGTAAAGCTGTTACTCACTGAAGCATTTGAGATCTCGATCCCTAGCATATGTCATTATTTTGGCTCAAATAAATGCTTACACAAATTTTCTACAGGTTTGGATGTTACATCAACAAAGGGAAGTGGTTAAAAGAGAAAATCTTGTATCAAAGCAAAAATCACCTGTCTTGGGGCACTCTCCCTCCCGGGAGCACTGCCTGTACCTTTTCTGTCCCCTTTGCTTCTCTTAGGCGCCTTACCTTTGCCTTTCCGTCTCCTAAGCTCCAAGGGTCCTTCTTTTGCTTCTGTAACTTGTGTTCTGAGCCTATGCGGCCCAGCTGACTCTTCTACCACACCTGTAACTTTCCAAACTTTCTCTTATAATTTGAAAAAAAAATCACCTGTCTTTTTTCCTGTATTCCACTTTCCTCCCTGCAATTATTTCGTTACTGTTCAAGACAAAAATCTGATCCTGTCACACCCTCTGCTTTAAACTTTGGCTGTTGGAAAAAGCCCAAAACTTTTATCAGGGCCGATCTGGTGTTTCTCTTTACCACTTCCTTACTGTCTTCTCCAGCCAGGTGGTGAAGTGAAGGAGTCATGGTAGAAGCATGCACTCTGGAGACTGCACTTGGTCATGGAACCTGGTTCCATGTGATCATAAAATTAATGATTACATCTTCAAGTCTCAGGCTAAAGTCATACTTCTGGGGAAGCTAGCTGTGACCCTGCTACTGTCTACTTTGTAGCCTGTGAGCCCCCTGAGCGCAGAGATGTGCTTATCTTGCTTTCCACTATATCTCTGATACCCAGCACAGTGCCTGGCACATGATAGGCTTTCAATAATGCTTGTTATATAGTTAGTTAATTCATAGGTAATTGTAGCTTTTTTCCATTTCTGATAATATAAATATTCAAAAATATACAAAACACTAGACAAAATACTTTGAGGTACAGTAAGTAGACTATCTAAAAGATCCTCCAGAACTTATAAAATATCATCCAGAATTTATAAAACTCGACATTAAAAAAACAAACAATCCAATTTAAAAATGGGCAAAGGATCTGAATAGACATTTCTCCAAAAAAGACATACAGATGGCCAATAGACACATGAAAAGATATCACTAATCATCAGAGAAATGTAAATTTAAACCACAAGAAGATATCACCTCACACTGGTCAAAGTGGCTATAAATCAACAAACAACACATGGTGGTGAGGGTGTGGAGAAAGGGGAACCCTCGTGCATGTTGGTGGGAATGCAGATTGGTGCAGCATCTGTGGAAAGCAATAAGGAGCTACCTCAAAAAATTAAAAACGGAACTGCTTTATGACCCAGTGATTACCCTTCTGAAAATTTATATGTAGAAATCCAAAACACTAATTCAAAATAATATATGCTCCCTTATCTTCATTGTACCATAATTTACAGTTGCCAAGATTTGGAAGCAGCCCAAGGGTCCACCAGTGGATGAGTGGATAAAACCAACTACAGTATATTTACACAATGGTAACTCAGCTGTAAAAAAAAGAAAAAGTTTACCTTTTGTGACAGCATGGGAGCTAGAGGACATTATGCTAAATGATGTAAGTCAGCCAGAGAAAGATAAATATCATATGATTTCACTCATATGTGGAATCTTATGAACACACTGAACTAACAAGCTAAATATAGACAAACTCATAGAAAACAGGCTGACTGACAGCTCTGGAGTGTGGGGTGGGGCTGGAGGGATCAAGCAAAAATGAAAAAGGACTCATGGACATGGATAACAGGGTGGTGATTGCTGGGGGGAGAAGATGGGTAGAGGTGAAAGAGGATATAAGGGGAATAAATGGTAATGGAAAAATACAATAAAAATTCTTTTAAAAGAAGTCAAGATCATACTGCTTATTGGAATTATTTAATCTTAATCACAGATTCTGCCTCGCTGGTGAGCGTATAACAGGATGTGCTGTTGTTTGTTGGTAGAAAGCGTTATGCATTTTAAACTCAATCATGCATTTATGTTTTTAAAGTTACATTTACGGAGGGACATTGGTTACTAGGATCACATAGGTTTCAAGTGCACATTTCTATGATCTATGATCTGTATATTGCATGTGTGCTCACCACCCAATGATCAGTCTGGTATTTGTATTCTTTGACAAAATGGACATAAACAAGTTAGTTTTCAGTTTACCTTGGCAAATACTCTAGTTTAATTCAATATATTTATATATACAAATTAGCTAGGAAATAAAACAGTTAAAAAATAAACATCATAAGTCTTAGACTTGATATGTCCTCCCTCCCACCTTTAGCAAGATTCCTTTCACCCTTACCTGTGTAGTTCAGTTGTTTGGGCATCATCTGCAAAATGAAAGGTTGCTGGTTCGATTCCCAGTCAGACAAATGCTGGGGTTGGGGGTTTAGTCCCAGGTCGGGGCATGTGCAAGAGGCGAACGATCAATGTTCCTCTCTCACATCCATGTTCTCACCCTTTCTTTTTCCCTCCCTTCTTCTCTCTCTAAAAATAAATAAAATCTTTTAAAAAAGAATCCTTCCTTTAACAATTTTTGAAAGGTTATATATGTAATATATAATACATAAGTTTTGAAAGATTATATATAAATATTTTATAAATAGTATATATACACACACATATACACATACACTGTCCTCAAAACCTTGTTTGCTATCAAAGGTTTATTTCATCAGCTTTGTTTTTAGTTTTCTTTTGGCTTTAGACTTTTAAACACACTCAATTCTCATTATTTGTGTGCAGTAGGTATATTCTATAAAGTCCATGAGGATTGAATTAGAAAATATTGAACCATAGCTTTCAGGAGAAAAGCACGGTTAGGTTCCTGCAACTATGGTCACAATATTTTTGTCAATCAACCAATACATAGCCTTGTTTTATGTGGGTGTCATATATGTGTGTGTATATATATATATATATATATATATATATATGCAGTATGTATATACTTGATTAACACTGAAATCACGGCTAACAGACTGTAACTCATACTTGACAGCAGCTTAGATAATGTATATATTTTGTTTATAAGAAACATCACAACCTTCTTCCACTTAGCAACACTAGCTGGCTGCCATTGTAACAGCAAAATTGTAATGGGGTGTTGAGCTGAAGGTCCCCCCAAATGGAGAAAACCCCCATAGTTGTCACTTGGGGAATGAGGGAAGAGGAGCAGGGCCATTGAGAGCTACTTTGCATACTTGAAGATCTTGGCCAGTGTTTTAATAATATTAAAACCTGTACCTGCACAAAGACAGGGAGATGAGACTGACTGTAACCCTTGATGTGGTATAGCCAGAGGGGCATCCTACGCCTACAAGAGTGGCTTGGAGGCAGCTTCTGAGTCATGGGGCCATGCTTGCCTGGACTAGCAATGGCATCCCAGAAAGGAAGAAGAAACCAGACTACTGGCAGGTGTAACCCAGTGTGGGAGGAGTTGGAAATGGGGTTATGGAGGAAGGTCTGTGCTGGGATATAAACCCAGGTGTGGCAGCCATGCTGGAGCCTTTTACCACAGGGTTTGGGAGCACAGAAGGGGCTCTCTTGACCATGCAACTTAGAAAGCAGGAAAGCAGGATGTAACAGCCATGGGGAGCTCTGTCTTAGCCATTTGGTTTGAAAGGATGCAGAAGGATTCTCCGGCCCACCATGAGGAAGGGCCACATGGTTTTGGATTAAGAATGGGAGCCTAGCCGAGCTATGGACTTCTGTTTTCTTTTCTTAATATACAGTGTTCCTGACTGGCCTGGTTTGGCAAGGGGAGGCAGGACTCTGTGTGTGTGTGTGTGTGTGTGTGTGTGTGTGTGTGTGTAAGTGTTTTAAAGGGACTTTGGGATTTAACGGTGACATTTCACCATTATTCTGAACCTGTATAACTTTTGAATAAATAATTCCTTTCCTTTTTATCAGACTTTGGCATTGAGAGCCACAACTGTTACCTGCAGTGGGCAAAAAGAACCATAGAGTAACAAGACCCCCAGGGGCAGGTGCGGGGTTGATTTTCTGTAACAGTATCACCAACAAAGAGCTGTAACGAAAAAGCAGCTCTTGTTTTTTTTTACCTGGTGGGGAATGAATGTGTGTGTTAGGCAACTCAAATTTTTCATTGCTCTGCACATTTTTTTTGATGATTGAAATAATGTTGCAAGTATGGATTCTGGAGTTACAAATAAACTTTAGCAAGTAGACAAATTTGCAAATACAAAATCTGCAGCTATCAATTATATTAATAATATCTGTAGATGTTTCTTAAGAATTTTTAGAAAGGATTTTTGTAAATATTGCAAAGAATTAACCTTGTAGTCAGCTGTATGTGACTTCTGTAAGAAACCTCCAAATATGTAGAGAATTTTTTAGTTGATTTCAGCCAAACTGACGACTTATGCTAGGGAGCAAGATGTCAAATGTTCTGGAGAATAACAGTGTTGCAGCTTCTTTTATGCATTTGAAATTAAGGAGGAAAAGTAGAAAGATTGGAGAAAGCAAGGTGAGGATTGGATTACAGGATAGGTAACAAGATTTTTTGCTTTCTGGAGTGTTAATACTCCTGTGGGGGTGGGGGTGGTATTTCAAAGGTGTGTAAATCTAGATGAAGAAGAACAATAGACAGGATAGACTTAAAACCTTTCATTAGAGAAGTTATATGCCTGGAGCAGGACTACTGACCATGACCTTCCCAGTTAGAAATTTATGATCAGGTGAACCAGTGAGGTTCTTTTGCATAGAACCCCTTCCTTTTGGTCCACACTTCTATAACAAAGAGTCTTAATGCATTTCACATATGATATATATAAGAATGTGAGGGTTGTTAAAGTTTTACTTTATCATAAACTGAGTTACTCATTCTGCATTTCTGGATTCTGTTCTTAAATGTTGAAGATGAGTGTAGTCTATTCTATGGCTATGAAAATTATGGTATAATTATATAAAATGTTTTAATAAAAATATAAACTGTTCCAAATTTGATTTTTTAAAACCTTATTTTCTATTTTAAAGATGGAAAACCTAAGGGTTAGGTAGAGGTCACTTGCTCATGGCTGTTCTTCAAGCAGAGACAACAGGACACAGCTAGGTTTTCTGTGATGTCTTTCGTGCTTAGTGTGTCACCTTGCCTCTGTGTGGACAGATGAGCAGCTCATACCTGGTCAGACTAGTGACCATGACTTCAGTAGCTCTATTGTAGAGGTTCTCAAAGTTTAGAATGTATCATAATGGCCAGACTCAACTAGGGGGCTACTCAAATACAGATCTCTGGGTCCTATCCCAGAGGTTCTGATTCTGTAGGTTAGGCTGTAGCCTGTGAGTTTGTATTTTTAAGTTCCCAGGTGATGCTGCCCCTGTTGGTCAGGGAGCTCTTTCACTATACTACATGAACCAGTTTAGTTAGTTCGCTGGTTAGTTTCTTAGTGAGGTTGGTGAAAGAAGACAGGTTGAGCTTGCTACTCAACCATATTTTTTATTAAGTTCTGACACCTGTCTCAGCAGTTTTTTCCTGGATTGTATTCTTGATACAGGTCAGCTTTGAGCTATTTATTTAATTCTTCAAACTCTTCTGAGAGTAATTAAGAAATCAATTTGTTTCTGGATTAGAGCTTTCAATATGGGACTAGCCAGGAATTCTAATTAATGAAAGCTAGTATTCTCACAATAGAATGTAAGTCAGTAGGTTGGTTTTAAATAGCTGGGTTGATTTTAAAGGAGGAAGAAAATGTTAACTGATTATTGTTAGATTGTCATAGATCACATTTGGGAAAAATAACTAATATATGCTTTATAATATAGCTTGTTATAAGCAAAAATTTATATGTTCAAAGAAATCATGTAAATAAGAATATTCCTCTAAAAATATTATAAAGTCTTCAGATTTCTTGTGAAAAAGTAACACCTGGAAAAAATACTTTAATGTTTTCAATGAAAACTCACCAAATGTTTACCTTAATTTTCCAACTCTTAAAGTACTAAGTCTTTGAGCATTTATTATTCACACTTCTTAAATGTGAAGGTCAGTTACTTTTGCCTGAGACCGCAGGAGCAAAACATACATTTGTGAGCCTGCACAGATTCATTGACCTAGGAAGTAAGAAATCCTTGATTTTATTTCTGTAAAGAGAGAAAAGAAAACATGAGAGCCAGAACAAAAATAGTATTTTTTAATGTTTCTTTTTCCTCATGGATTTCTCAATTCTCTGTAATGGATATCTTCCATGGGTCCTTAAAAGGATTTTTGTTAGCCAGAGAAACTTTCCATCAGCTTTCTTTCTTGCCAAAATTAAGACCTCCTGACATGATATGTGCTAACCCAATAATAACAAACTCTACCTCTAAAATTTCAGCTGTGTATAGAAAAGCAGCTTAACTCATGTTTATTTTGCCACTTGTATTTTAACTTGAATTATGCTTTCCTTCCTTTTTCAAGAATTATTAAGATTTATTACTTAAATAACTATACTATGTACTAGACTGGAGAAGAAATGTTAACCTGTTGACAAAAAATTATGCAGGAATTTCCTTCTGGGTTGCGCCACTGACTAACCCTCAGTTTTAAGATATTCTGCTTGTGAATAGGAAAATTGGTCAGCATAAAGAAGTTCTAGAAGTTCAGATGGTTTGAAGAAATGTTGATACAGTAGGGAAGTCTACAACGTTGGTCGTAGGACTGTTTCTGTGCCCATCTTCCCCTCCTTTGGACTTTCCTTCCCATACCCCAGAATGAATGTCTTGTAGTTCTTTTGTTCTAGGCTCTGTCTGCCATTATTATTATTATTTTTTTGGTCTTTTGCTCCTGTAACTTGTATGTAGTTTTTTTCAAATTCTCATAGTGCCTTTCCCTCTTTCACAAGCTTGCTGAAATCTCAGCATGCCACAGTCCTAGAAATCACTTGTCAAACATCTGCTTTCTCATTCAAGTCTCTTGGGTGTGGCCCACACACATTATGAATGAGACATTTTCAAAGTGCAGTGCAAGGCTGCTCTAATCATAGAGGATGTCTGATTGTGTGACACACACATACCACAGAGCCACTGATTTCAGCATTACAGGAAATGGTTTTTCAGGTGGCAATTAACCTTTGAGTGTTTTTTCCCCAATATAAGTCAGAAAGAAAATGCAACAAAAGAGTTGCAAAATACAAAATAAGGATCATTTACCTCAGAAATGAGCCACCCCCGAATAACAGCTATCTGCATCCAGCACTTTGCTGAGAATACAATTGAAGGAGGGATGGGCATATAGACTATGAGACTGATAAAAGGAAGACTGAACATTTTTTGCAATGAGTGTTAAAGATCTGAGGGGGAGAAACAGGAATTCTGGGATATGGATCAGGACCAGTGCTAACCATGATAGAGGAGCTGGAAGCCACACTCACTGACCAACAAAAGGGAAGGAGAATGTGATTGGACCAGGGAAGATTCATGTCCCTGCTGTGCCAATTCCCTATTGCTGCTGTAACAAATGATCACAAATCCAATAGTTTGATACTATACAAACTTATTATCTTATAATTCTGGAAGTCAGAAATCTGAAATAAGTATTATGCAGCTAAAACCGAGGTGTTGGAAGAAATACAGGGCTGCATTCTGGAGATTCTATGAGAAAATCTTGCTTAACTTTTCCAGCTTTTAGAGCCTTTTCTGACCCCCTTTGTCATTTTATCTCCTAGTCTCAGCTCAGTGACTGCAGTGTTTGGTAAAGGGGCCTATACCAGGGCACGTAGTAGAGTTATTGGGGAATAACAAGAGTAACTGGAGGCAGTTGTAGAGATCATCGAAAGAGTTTGTAAGTATATGCAAATCATACTCTGGGTTCTCCCAAAATACTTGGAAGTTACTCACAGGAGATGGAAGTTATTGTGGAGAATGCAGGCAAGAGTCAATGTAATTTGAGTTGTTAGTATTGTCATAGTTGAGTCTTGAGAAACTTGGGTTACAAAGTCTACACCTGAATTTGAGTTCAGGCTTTCTTAGTTTACCTTTAATTTTCAATCTTCATAAATCCTAAATTTTATAATCCACTTAAGTATCCCCACAGATCATTACTTGCACCAGATAGGTCCCTAAGGAACTTGCTAAAACATTTTGGTATTGAAGATGAGCAGGCTTGGTAAACAGCACACCTCACAGAAAGGGTCTGGCAAGTACTCTTGTTTGGGTGAATCACATATGATATGAGTGGCTCAAAGGTGTCATGACATAGGAGCCATAATTGTTCCAGTTTACCTGACTAAAAAAAAAAATCCATACTTTTTAAATAGCTTTATTTTAAAAGAGCTTTATTAAAGTATAATTTATATACAAAGAGCTATACACATTTAATGTGTACAGTTTGATGAGTTTGGACCTATGCAAAAACCCATGATACCATCAGGACAATAAAGTTAAGAGGCATATCCAACACCCCCCAAAGTTTCCATGTGTTCCCCCACATTTTGTGGAAAGATGTTCAACATTATTAAAAACCAGGGAAGTGCAAATAAAAAATGCAGTGACATATCACCTCACACTGGTTAGGGTGACTACTATCAAAAAACTACCCAAAGATAGCAAGTGTTGGCGAGGATATGGGAAAATTATTATTTAGTTTAAAAAATAGAAGAAAATCCTGCTATTTGCCACAATGTGGATGATCCTGGAAAACATTAGCTAAGTAAAATAAATGTCACAGAAGAGCAAATACTGCATGATTCCCCTTATATGAAGTATCTAAATTAGTAAAACTCACAAAAGCAGAGAATATTTAATTGCACTTATGTATCCCATATGTCCCAAGACACCAGGTTAAATTTTATATGCATGATTCTTAATGTGATGGGGCAATAAGTTTGTCATTTATTGTTTATCATATTTATCATCTATAATACTGTTAGATAATCCATTGTTAGAAATAGATTCCTTTATTTTGGTATTTGCTCCAAAGAAAATTTTATAACAAAATTCTCCTAAGAAAAGTGGCTCATTATGTTTTTGTTAATGCTAGGTCGTATTTTATGAATTAGTTTCTTGTAACTACTTTGCAATGAAGTTACAATGGAAATGTGAATTTTACAGAGGGACAGAGGCACTAATTTAGGGTATTAAAGGAGGAATTTTGTTGGAATATAGAAGGGCATAATACTTTTCAAAAAGTGGCTAATATTTGAATCAGAGAAAGGGGATTATCTAAATGGGAAAAAAAGGTATCAAAAATGTCAAGGTGAATAGATTCCAAAGATGACCTGTGTTTAAGTGATAATTTTTCTTTGAGCATTCCTGAGGGAAGATGCTTACTGTAGTACTTTTGAGTATATCATTAATATGCCCCTTAAAACAAGCTTTAAAGGCCGGTGATACAGTGCTTCAAATTTCAGCATATGAAAAGGCTGTGGTGGTATGGAAGGGGAATGCATTTGGTTTAGTGTTCATTGGCTTAATAATTAAGGGAAGAGCTACATAAACCCTTATAAAAATCGTTTAGGTAATTCTCTTCAGTATGGCTTCTATTTGCATTTTTTAGTATTATAATTCTTCTTTAATGCCAAGGAAAATCTTTAGACTTCAGACTTGGCTTTCAGAAAACTAAACATTTTTGTTGATGTCATTAAGATAATAGATGATTTAGAAGGCCACTATTAAATCTATTTACAAGTACAGGGAGTTAAGATTATGAAGCACATATAAACAAAATGCATCTGGTGTTTATGTGGGTGTGTGTTTATAACAGCAGTTCTCACCTTAAGAACTGACTCTTTTTAAAAATTCGTTTTGAAGTCTGTTGTTTGGGACCTAGGGCACATTTTTCCTTAGAACCAAGTGTTCTATAGTGAGTTTCCACACTAGCTCTCAAAATTCTCTTTAACCCATGGCATTCCTGAATGTCCATAAATACTAATATCATTTTTAAAAGATTATTATGTACAATGCTGCTTTCTGGAAGAATCAGTTTGACTGCCAGTTGGGATTCTGGAGCATTCTCTCCCCCCTGCCCCCGCCTTCTATAAGTTATTCAATGAGAGAAACTCTAGAAATTAATTACTAAATTAATTAACTGGAAGAAATTGCTGAGGGTGTTAAACTCACCCACAGCAAAGCATAGAGAAAGCAGTTAAATAAAGCAAGAAAGAGTAGTTGTAAGAGATGCAAAATGAATTGAGAGGCTTCTAGAAGAGCTAGAGGAGAAGAAAAAATACTAGAAAATCAAAGAAGAAATATTTGAAGAGAGAATCTGAAAATTTTTATATGAAAGAACAAAATGCTAAGAGTTGCTAAAACAACTTTGAAGAATAAAGTAAAACCACAACACAATAGTAAGTTATAAGTGATAGAAATTATAAAGCAACAGTAATCAATATAATATGGTATTGCAGCAGGGTAGATCAAAAGGCCAAAGGAATAGAACAAAAACTAAAAAACAGATGCAGCTAAATATGGAAATTTGGTATAATAATGGAATTGGCATTACATAAAGTAGGGAAATGATACAATAAATTATATTGAGTAGTTATTCATATTGGAAAACATAGTTATCTTCTTTCCTGAAACCATGCACAAACAATAAATCTAAGGTGTTACACATACTGCTAGTAAACTCTGTGGATGAAAAAAGAGGTTTTATGCAAAGTAAACTCACAGGGTGACCTGGTCATAAACTAACTGGCAGATCACACCCCAGGCATATAACTTCTTTATTAAGAGGCTTGTCTTTGCCTTCAGCAAGCCCTGTCCTTCGTTTCTGTGCATCTAGATTAACACACTTTTGAAGTGACCCCTTTCAGACTCATTCTAACCTGTGCGAGACAGCAAAAATTTAAATATCCTTTAATCCAAGTTGATTCCTCCCACCTATATGTAATCTTACTTATCTTCCCTCCTTACCGTCAAATGCAAAGAAATTGCAAACTGTTATTGTCCAAAGTTTTTATCTGTCTTTTTTCCAGTTGTATTCTTGGCTCAAATAAACTTTTATAAAAATTCTGCACAGGTTTGATGTTCTTATGTCAACAGTTTATAAATTAATATGAGCTCACATTTGTTTGCAATATGAACCTGTATTAAATTTCAATTGCTCCTGTAACAAATTACCACAAATTAAGTAGATGAAAGCAACATAAATTTATCATCTCACAGTTCTAGAGGTCAGAAGTCTGAAATGAGCCTCTCTGATTAATATCAAAGTATCAGAAGGACCAGGTTCCTTTCTAGGCACTCTAAGAAAGGGTGTGTTTTCTTATTTTTCCTAGTTTCTAGAGGCAGTCTACATTCCCTGGCCCCATTCCTGCATCTTCAGATCAGAAATATTGAGCTGAGCCCTTTCCAGGCTTCCATCTTTCTGGTTGTTCCTCTCACTAGTTTGCCTCCCTCTTGCACTTATAAGGATTCTTGTGATGACCTTGCCCGCCCCCCCCCCCCCCCCCGCCCCAGCCCCCAGATAATCCAGGATAATCTCTTTTCTCAAGGTCAGTTGATTAGCGACCTCAATTCCCCTTTGCATGAAAACTAATATGTTCACAAATTATGGGGATTAGGACATGACTTTCTTTAAGGGACTAGTATCCTACCTACCACAGGAACTATCTGGTAAAGTTAAATTTGCTTATGTCTAATGACTTTGCAATTTTATTGCTAGGTATAGTTTCTTCAGAAACTATACCATGTGTTTAGGGGAATTTATACAAGATTCAGCATTGTTTAATAGTTAAAAAGTTAGTAAATAGTAAATAATCTAAATGTCTATCAGCAGGAACCAGGATAAATTGTGTTCTATTGATACAATAGAATATTATATAATAGTTTATAATAATGAACTAGGAGCTACAGGTGTCAACATGGGCATTTCTCAGTAACAAAATGTAGGAAGCCATTTAGTCTATGGTACCATTTTTATAAGGTTTAGAAACCAGAAGACAACCATATTTTATTTCTGGACACACTGCCTGAGGAATAAATAATCCTCAGCCAAACTATAGTGTTTTTAGATTCACCTTTAGTCTTTCACTTTTGTGTTTATGCCCACTCCTGACCATATAGCCTTCTTCTATAGCAGGGGTTAGGAAATTATGACACTGTGGCAACCCACTTGTTCAGTCCTAAACATTGAGCTGGTCCCTCAGAGTTGGATGTTCCAGTGATACAGTCAGGATACAATGGTGTTTAGAGAGTCCTGCCCTCAAGGGACTTAGACTAATAGAGAAAGAGATATAAAATAAGTATAATGAAATTTAACTTTATACTCTAGGGAGGAGGTTATTTAAAACACACTGAAGTGGGAAATGATAACTTTTCCTCAGAGGTTGAAAGGACAAATATATGTAGATTAATATATAAACTCAGAACAGGGTTTCAATGCTATGAGTTTCCTACTTTATCTATATTCATGTGTTTCTGAATGTCATCATCCTTTGATACTGTATGAATCAGAGTAAGAAATAAAGGGAACTAAAAGGGCAGAAAAAGAATATTTGGAAGAGGAGAAAGTTGAAAGTGTATTGAATAATGAAAAACAATGACAATTTTTATTTTTTACAACATAATATTTCAAAATTCAAATTTCAAAGTTTGTTGATTCTGTACTATGCTTTTTATTTTGTTGAAAATGTAGAGTTCCAGCCAAGATGGAAGCGTAGGTAGAAACACTTTGCTTCCTTGCACAACAAAAAGAAGGATAATAACCAATTTAAAAAACAATAAACAATCAGAACTTCCAGAAAATTAAACTGCATGGAACTCTGACAACCAAGAAGTTAAAAAAAAAACATTCATCCAGGCCAGCAGAAGGGGTGGAAACAGGCAGCCGGGGGCAGAGAAGACTGGTGGCAAGGCAGCAGCAGCTGGTGAGCTGGGGCAGGCAAGGCAGTGGCTGGTGGAGTGGGAAACTAAAGACTCAGCACCTCTAGCTGTAAAATACCTTGGGGGTTTCAAAGGTGGAAGAAACTCCCAGTCTCACAGGAGAACTTGTTGGAGAGGCCCACAGGATCCTAGAAGGCACACAAACGCACCCACCTGGGAATCAGCACTGAAAGGACACAATCCACTTGTGGGAAGCAAGGGAAGTGATGGAAAGTGGGGCTGGAGAAGAGCATCCAAGTGGCATTGTTCCCTCTCTGATCCCTCCCCCACAGACAGCACCAGAGTGCAGAAAAGGGGGTTGCCCCACCCTGGAAAATACCTAAGGCTCCATTCCTTACGACATAACAGGTGCACTGAGACAAAGAAATATGGTCCAAATCAAAGAACAGATTAAAACTCCAGAAAAAGAACTAAGCAATGAGGAAATAGACAACCTGTCAGATGCAGAATTCAAAACACTGGTAATCAGGATGCTCATAGAATTGATCGAATTTGGTCACAAAATGAAGGAAGAAATGAAGGCTATACAAAGTCAAATCAAGGAAAATATACAGGGAACCAACAGTGACAGGAAGGAAACAGGGACTCAAATCAATGGTTTGGAACAAAAGGAAGAAATTATTATCCAACTGGAACAGAATGAAGAAACAAGAATTCAAAAAATGAGGAGAGGCTTAGGAACCTCTGGGACAACTTTGAATGTTCCAACATCTGAATCATAGGGATGCCAGAAGGAGAAGAAAAAGAGCAAGAAATTGAAAACTTATTTAAACAAATAATGAATGAGAACTTCCCCAATCTGGCAAAAGAAATAAGCTTCCAGGAAGTCCAAGAAGCCCAGAGAGTCCCAAAGAAATTGGACCGAAGAAGGAACATACCAAGGCACATCATCATTAAGTTACCCAAGATTAAAGATAAGGAGAGAATCTTAAAAGCAGCAAGAGCAAAGGAGAACATTACCTACAAAGGGGTTCCCATAAGACTATCAGCTGATTTCTCAAAAGAAATCTTGTAGGCAAGGAAGGGCTGGAAAGAAGTATTCCAAGTCATGAAAGGCAAGGACCTACATCCAAGATTGCTCTATCCAGTAAAGCTATCATTTAGAATGGAAGGGCAGATAAAATGCTTCCCAGATAAGGTCAAGTTAAAAGAGTTCATCATTACCAAGCCCTTACTATATGAAATGTTAAAGGGACTTGTCTAAGAAATTGAAGAAGATCAAAAACTATGAACAGTAAAATGACAAACTCACAACTATCGACAACTGAACCTAAAAAACAAAACAAAAACAAACTAGGCAAACAGCTAGAATAGGAACAGAATCATAGAAATGGAGATCACATGAAGGGTTACCATCGGACAGGTAGAGGAGGAGAATGGGGGGTAGAAGGTACAGGAGATAAGAAGCATAAATAGCAGGTACAAAATAGACAGAGGGAGGTTAAGAATAATATAGGAAATAGAGAAGCCAAATAACTTATATGTACAACCTATGAACATGAACTGGGGGGGGTGATGCTGGAGGGTGGGGGCATGCAGGGAAGAGGGGGATAAAGGGCAGAAAAATTGGGACAACTGTAATAGCATAATCAATAAAGTATACTAAAAATGTAAAGCAGTGGTTTTTTTTTCATTCTGACATGCATATTTCCTTTACATACAAAGTTTGATTTAGCACCAATGAATACACGGAGAACCTGAAAATTTCATTGCAAACTAAATACATTTCTTGTGCTCTAACATTTAAAAACAATTGCCACACACACAGTCTATTCTTTAGGAAAACTTATTTATGGGGACAAACTACATTGGGAAGGTAAGTGTAAGATGTAATAGGAGGAAGTTAAGGGAAATGACCATTACATACTGCAGAAACATACTGAAAGGTAAGTATGGCCCAAAGAAAAAAAACTCCATTGGAAAAAATATATTGAAGAAAGATTATAAAAGTAGTGCTCTGCACCAAGGTCAACAAGTTGAACAACCAAAAAAGTGAAAAAGACCTTGCCCAATCCTGGGGTCAGTGGGGGATTCCAGGAAAGAGTTGTGCGTTAATGGAACTCCTGAGAGCAAAGAGTGGTACTATTCAAGGGGCATGCCTTGATCTGAAGACCAAATACTCTTGGCCTTGACCCGGAGAGATTTACTGTTGTGCTAGAAGCACGGGGCATGCCTGGAGCATGTGGACCAGCAACCTGCATGTCCAGCATTCATTCACTCATCCCACTGAGGGTCGATGTTAGGTCTTTTACAACTCTTTGCTTCAAACTTGGATTTTCTTCTCAAATCACAGGGAAACTAAACATCTATATCTGTTACAGCTCCTGAAGCTGAAAGCAATAAAGGATGACCACTTACAGACTTTGAGGAATCACCTTAACATAGGGTTTCTATGACAGGGAAGGAGAGGAATCTGCCAGTGATTTTCCTGAGGCTGCCACTGGACCACCACTGAGTAAACCAGTCACCTCACAGGAAATAAGAATAAAATCCTCCAGAAAAAATAAGTCAGAATCTCTAGTAAAACTGATGCTCACACATAGGTATGTAAGTATCCCAAACACCCCTAGGAAAAAATCTGAGGGCTCTTGGTGCCAACTGCTGGAAGTTTGATACTAGATTGGAATGGAACAGTATCTTTGAGATTTTAGACAATTTTAGATGTCAGCATAAGGGGTTCAGGGCCCACTCCTGAGGATGCGGTTAAAACAAAACCAAAATAACTACCTTGAGAGAACATGCATGTTCTAACAGACCAAACATTTTATCTGGGTGAAGGGATGATATAATTCATGAATCTCAAGAACACAATGTAACAACAACAACAACACAGTGTTGAATATATTCAAATATCAAGGCAAGGCATTTTCCCATATAAAACATTCTAATTTCCCCACTACTCCAAAGTAATTCAGTAAATAACTTTACAGTGAAGGGCCCCAATGAGCACTGTGAGTGATCACAAGACCCCAAGCAGCTGCAGTGGTGGAGGCACCTAAAGCACCAACCCCTCCACAAGGTTGCCTGCAGTCGTCTTTTTCAAATGTGACCCACTGGTGTTTCCAAGCTGCTTTACAGATTAGTTCCATCTGGTAAGGCCCAGCAGGGAATGAGCCAAAGAGTACAAGCCAAGAGGTGGTCAAAGCCAAGAAGTGGTCAAAGCCAAGGTTTCCACATGACAACTCCCTCTTCTTCCGAGGGACTAGTGACAGCTGAAGCCTGGCTTGAAGTGCTTCAGTCACGTGGGCTTGGCAAATCTTCTGCGTCCATCACGCCAGAAGAGCTCAGGAGGGCTCTCTCTGAAGCAATACTTTGCTGTGGGATCCCTATAGGTGTTCTCGGGCTGCATGGTCTGGGATGAGGTCCTGCACTTAGCCAAACACAATTCAAAGCAGTCATTGACTGCTATGAAGTGGTTCTGGAGTGCCACAGCTGCCAGGTCAAGGAACTGCTCCAGAAGTTGCTTGTTGGGCTGCTGGCAGCAGGAAACGCAGTGCTCCTAAGCACTGCAGCAGCCATTGGACAAGTAGCCCTCACAGCACTACTGCTTGGTGCCCTGGACATTGACCTTACAGCAGCCAATCACCAACAAATCCTTCCTTTCACAAACATATCCTAGTTTGTCCCATGATGAGGTGCTTCCCTTGAATGAAAGCACTGGTTGCTGGGTCAACTGCTATTGCCCAAGTTAAACCGCGTTTTCCACAGAAAGGGCTGATCATGGTCTTGAACCTGGAGGAGATTCCATCTCTCACTGCCCTCTCCTCTTGCTTGAAGGTGCTGGTGAGGAAGTGGACAAGAGAGAGCGGGAAGACTATGGTGAGCACCCACCTCTTCCTCAGGAGCCTGCTCCACACGATAGCTCTGAGGTTCACTGTGCAGGCACCGGCGTGCTGTGCTGGGCACTGTGGCCAGGGTGCTGGACCCAGAAACCCGGGGCCAGGCTGCATGGCCCCTACACAGCCAGCAGCCGCAACCCTCACTCCAGGCACCGGCCCCCTAAAGCAGTCATTTTCATCAGAAACCTAATCATTTGATTTTCCTAGTGCTAAGTATAAGTAAAGTGAATAAGGTTTCTCAAATAATTTGCTTGAACTTTCATGCTAGTATTTGCCAGAACATAGGCCTATAACTTAGCAATACATTTATGTAGTATGCTAAACAATTTTTTGAAACAAACCCTTGTTTCTGTTAGAGAACACGTTTACTTGAATGAATTCTTTTTTTAATTTAATCTTTATTGTATTTTTTCCATTATCATTAGTCTTCTTATACTCCCCTCGCCCCAGCAATCACCACACTGTTGTCCATGTCCATGAAACCTTTTTCCTTTTTGCTCAGTCCCTCCACCTCCTAACATCCCCCCACCCCACTAGCTGCCATCTTGCTCTCCATCTGTGAATTTTGGATATTAAAACCTTAACAGGTATATTGGTGAATATATCCTTCCATTCTGTGGGTTGTGTTGTTATTTTGTTGATGATTTCCATTTCTGTGCAAAAACTTTTAGTTTGAGGTTCCGCAAGGGAAACAAAAGAAAAAATACACAAATGAAATGACCTGACAAATATATCTGAGCAATGTCTGAGATTGGTGCTCCCTTGTATGTAACTACCTGTCTTTCTCTTGTGGCTTTTAGGATTCTCTCTTTGTTTTTAAGCCTTGGCATTTTAATTATGATGTATCTTGGTGTAGGCCTCTTTGGGTTCAACTTGCTTGGGACTCTCTGAGCTTACTGGACTTGCATCTCTTTTTCCTTCACCAGGCTAGGGAAGTTTTCTGTCACTGTTTCTTCAAATAGGTTCTCAATGCCTTGTTCGCTCTCCTCTTTTTGGTATTCACATGATGCAGATGTTGTTATGCTTGTCCCAAATGTTTCTTAAGCTCTCATCAATTTTTTAAAATTCTTTTTCCATTTTGCTGCTCTGCCTAGGTGTTTTTTACCTTTTCTTCCAAATCACAGATTTGATCTTCTGCTTCATCTAACCTACTCTTTATTCCTTCCAGTGTATTATTTATTCAGAATTTGTATTCTTGATTTCTGACTGGTCCTCTTTTACTGTTTCTGTGGTTTTTTCCCCTGCTCTTGAGTATCCTCATAATCATTACTCTAAACTATCTGATAAATTGCTTGCCTCCATTTCATCTAGTTCTTCTTCTGGAGAATTCTCTTGTTCTTTCATTTGGGGTCTGTTTCTTTTTCTTCCAATTTTGGTTGCTTCTTTGTATTTTCCACCTGAAACAGATCAGTGATATAGCCTCAAGCTGAAATCAGCAGCTGGGCTTTAACACCACAGGGTGAGACAGAGTAATTCCTGTGGATGGGGATATTGCTTCCCCTCAGGCTGATGCCACATGGAGAGGAGTGCTCTCCATGAGAAAGATGGCTTCAGTGGTACGTGGAATGACTCAGCACAGGGACCCTGGCAGCTGTTCCTTTAGCTCTCTCCCCAGAGCCACCAGCCCCACACCCTCCTGAAGTGTCTGCTCTATTCCACTCTGCCCTCTCTGCCAGGACCCAGGATAAGTGGCTGCAAATGAAATTTTGTGCATTGGCCCTTTAAGAGGCTCTCTATGTCTCTAGTCATATCTCCATGGCAGACAGAAACCCTGCTGCTTTTCACAGCTGGGTGTCATCTGGGTTCCTTTCCAGCCCTGTGCTGGGGAGCTCATTTTGTTGTTTAGACTCCACACTTCTCAGGGGGAACCCCCTGGTTGCTGAAATATCCCTCCAGAACTTCAGTTTCTGACTGTGGGAGCCCAGCCTGCCCTCTTGCACATTCTGCACACTTCCCACCAGCCTCATAGTCGTGTAGTGTTTTCTCCTGTCTGCCCTTGGTTATAAGGTTTCTCTCCAGCTAGTGTTCAGGAAGATTTTTCTACAATTTAGTAGTAATTCCAGACTTGTCCCGGGAGGAGGTTAGTGTATAATTTCTACTTACTCCTCTGCCATCTTGGATCTCTTCTTTAATAAATTCTTAAGGTTAAAAAAAAAAGGTTAGATAAGCTGTCATCATAATCATTGCTCATTTTTATTTACTGAGTTTTTAAGGCCTATTGAATTATCTGCAGAACATGCTTAACTCTGTTATACAGTCAATAATGATTCCCCAAATGACAATTTAAGTTATTTTGGCTCATATTATTTTTGTCCAAGAAAACCACTTTTAGTTGCCTCCAGGATAAAAATATTTTATATGTAATATATTTTTCTCTTGTTCTCTTTGATCTTCAGTGGTCCAAGTGTTTGTTCTCTTGGAAAGACAAATCTGTTCTCTAAGGAGGAACTGGGCACTTGTTTTCACCTAATGGTTTTCACTTAATTGCAAAACTATTACTACCTGGTTTTCCCTGCTGGATATTTTTTCACATTTTTTGTTGTTATATACAATCTTATAACCATGAGATTTTAGAATTAATTTCTGATGACAAAGCCTCCTCAAAGGGTATTCCACTCTTTTCTCTAGTGGAATCACACCAAACTAGTAGTTTGCTTCTAGCCTAGAATTTCTTGTGTAGTTCTATTATGTATAGCATCAAAATGATATTTCTTTAACAAACAGCAAGAGGACTTCAATGTTTTTCTAATAAAATGTTCCTTTAAATTCAATTTAATAGTACTCCTGTGTTTTCTATAAGACTTCATTTTTCTTTCAGCCAGCCATGCCATACTTAATGAGGGACAGACATAGATCCAACCGGTAGCACAGCAGGAAGATGTTGTTACTTTTGGGAGAGTAGGGAGATGGGAAAGCCCCCACTGGTGCTATAGGTTGTACAAAAGGAACAGAAGTACACCACTGACAGAGTTCAGAAGGCATACTATGCAAACTGCCCACTCATCTATGAAATAAGATCCCACCTCCTCCAAGCCAATTTATAACAGCTAGTAGAAATTATCCTCTTGAGAATTTTGTTTTATATTAAAATAACATATTTGGAATTCTAAAATCTAAAATAATAAAATATGTTTAGATTTCAAAGTAGTTGCTTAAATGTTGGTCCATTTGCAACTATTTATCCTTTAATGCAGAAACTTTGACACATAACTTCAAGTAAATGAAGATTGCAGCCCTGATTGGTGTGGCTTAGTAGATTGGGCACTGGACTGGTATCTGAAAGGTCCTGGGTTTGATTCTCAGTCGGGGCACATGCCTGGGTTTTGGGCCAGTCCTTCAGTTGGGGGCATGAGAGAGGCAACCAACTGATGTTTTTCTTCTACATTATTTGTCTCACACATTGATGATTCTGTCCCTTTCTTTCTCCCTCATTTCCTTTCTCTCTAAAACAAACAAACAAACAAACAAATAAATAAATAAAAACTGCCTTTCAAAAAGCATTAAAAATATAAATAAAGATGACATTATGCATTTTTGACAATGTATAAATTGAAACAGTGAGATCAACTTAATGATAGTCTGAATGAATTAAGAAGTTTAGTAGAGTAATATTTACAAAGTCATTAATTTGCAAAACTGTTTTGTTGTCTTTATTAAAATGTCATAACTAGTTTTGTGGTGTGTATGTATGTGTTTAGAAAATAATATAGCATAATGGTTATGGTAGAAATTCTAGGGTCAGCCCTGGTTTTATTTCTACATATTAGTTCCATGACCTCGTGATGTCTCTTAAGGTCTATAAGCCATAATATTCTCATTTTTAAATGAAGGTAATAACATTCTATATGAAGAACTAGGCACAATGTTTGCCAAATTACAAGGACACAATAAACGTTACATTATGTGACAGTCATGTGTATTTGAAAATGGGTAGCAAACCATAAAGTACTACATAATTTTCATGAGAAATGTATAGATTTACTGCACAGGGCTGAGATGGGGGAATTGTCATCCAAATATTGTTTGATTTGCCAGTGGCTCAATAGGGAGAAGAAAGGCTTAGTTCTGGTAACGAAATTAAAGATATAGAATATTAAAGCTGAATTCAATACAACTTTTTTTGTTTGTTTTTCACCTAGAAGCACAAGAGTGAGCAATCAAGAATCAATGCTATGGAAATGTATTAAGTGGTAAATGAATCCTGGAGGGTGTGATCTTATTGAAATGATTCTAGCACAGGTAAAATCTTGGCTACCTCAGACCTTGTAGGTGGGACAGATGGGTGTGAATGCAAACTCCTTAGCATGTTCACATCTGGTCCCTGACACCTTTTAAGTTTTTCTTTCCATTATAGTCTTCCATATTGTGTAATCTTCTGCAGCTCTTACCAACCCATGCATTTCTGGACATCATTGTTTCTGTTCAGCTTAAAATATCTTCTATCTTATCTCAAAATTCAGGGCTACTTGACATATTACTAATCATCACCAGAAAATGCTGAAGGCTTTTTAGTCCCACTTTTAGAAATCATACCTTCTCTCCATGTCTCCCTATCACATTTCTTTCATCTCCATTTGTATGCATATGTCATTTTACCTTCAATCATAGTTATTTGTGTTTCATATTCTTTTATTGTGAACAAGTAGTCCATTGGGTCATCCTTTGTGTCTTCTGGTCTCTATAGCCACTCAGTGCTTGACCTAATGCATTGCACACAGTAAAGACTTAGAAATGATGGCTGGATTGAATTGAAATCAGACTTACTTAGACAAAGTCCATTAACTGCAGGAGTACTCTTTCTGAGGTGTTGGGACACGTCAACTTTCTAAATGGCCCTAACCACTGAAGTAGACTAGATCCTTGTCTAGTAGCACATAAGGTCGAGATGAGTCTTTTAAAGATAAAGAATTATTGGCAGTCATTTTTGAAATGGCAAAATATTCATTATATATTTAATAGCCAACTGTGGATTCCTAGAATTATGTCAATTTTTTAAAAAAGAATTTTCTTTTTTTAAAAAAAGATTTTATTTATTTTTTAGAGAGGGAAGGGAGCGAGAAAGAGAGAGAGAGAGAAACATCAATGTGCAGTTGCTGGGGGTCATGGCCTACAACCCAGGCATGTACCCTGACTGGGAATCGAACATGCGACAGTTTGGTTTGCAGCCCACACTCAGTCCACTGAGCTACGCCAGCCAGGGTGAATTATGTCAATTTATACCCATTCATTTACACATTTATTCATTTACCAAATACTATTTCCTCATTACTATTTTTTTATTTTTGTTTTATTCATTCAACATATATTACAGGTCCCAGAGCTGATAACAACTAGTTATAACTTAATATAATAAAAAACCAAAAATATACAGTATATATACTGTTTTTCTACAAACAGTATCTCATAATATAATAGAGACAGTACATTCTTTTCACTGACATTCATTAGGTGAAAACACTTTAAAAAGGAAGCATGGGCTTTATGTTTTAAGGAATTCTTTAACTGAAAATGTAGATTTTCCATAATAAATACTCAGGCCCTAACAGAGCTGTTAAAGTAAAGTAAATGATTATTTTTCAGGTAACACCATTCAATAAAGTTAGGAGTATAAGGATATGAGAAAATATTCTTTTAAAGAAGAGGTAAGTGAAAGATTCATAACTTTACATGTCACTTAAAATGAGTAAGAATACTGTATTTTTATAAGTTAGCTCATGCCTCCTATTTGGGGAAAAGAACACAATCTAAGATAAATAACTCAAAATTAGCTTTCCCACCTCAGCTATATTCTTCACAGTTGGGGTGTATGTCAAATTCATTTTAGGGCTGCTATTGACCTTTAACTCCACCCAAGACCACTAGTCAAATGTGTTGATCATGCAAATATGAATTTATTAGACTTATTACAGTAAAGGAGAACACCAGTGTGATAGGTTCTTAGCAAGGTCTCTGAAGAGGGAATTTCCAGGAAAAAGTAGACAGTGCTTTTAGTGATTTTAAGGCAGATGTTGCAAGGCAAGAAACAGGGATTGGGCAGAGTTTGTTAACAAAATAGCTTTGTTTGTGTGGATGTGATAAGGAGGGGGTTGTGAAGTGAGCCACTAGTCTTCATAAGTAGGCTGTTTTGGTTGGTTCATAGATTTATCTTCCAAAGCAAGTATTTCCTGTAGCAAGAAGCTAAATTGCTTTTGCCCAGTTGCAGGTGTGTTTAGCACAGAAACAGGATAATATATTTACTTCTCAAATTCTTTAGCCCAGGAACAAGAAAGTATATTGGCTTTGTTTCTCACTGTGAATAACTTAAATTTGATTCAAAGAGAGCACACAGCCAAATATTTTTCTTCTAGAATAAGCATTCTTTTCATCAAGTTTGTTCCTTCACCATGAAGAGATCTCCAATGACTTCTGAGCTTCTCTAATTCTTTTGGTCCTTACAATGTTATATTTTCTCTTCTTTGTAAATAGTCAGATTCTCATTCTTTCACTTTTTTTGTTGATCTCTTCTGTTTTCAGCATTGGACTAGGTTCTAAGTACATAAAGCTGAATGAATATAATCTTCAATGAGACAAGCATACAAATATATGTAAGAATCTATTATGTGCTGTTGAAATATTGTGCAGTGGGTATACAAAGAAGGTATGGGTGGTTAGAGAAAGTTTTGTATAGGAGTTAACCCTTGATCTGAGATTCAAAGACTAAGAAAGAAGAGAGGGAGAGAAAGGAAGGGAATTGTAGATTAAACGAACAGGTGTGAAAGTTTGGGAAACTGATAACTAATCAGAATAATTTAATATAAGTATTATGTGATATAGCAATATTTCATTCTTGCTCACATTTTCTTTTGAATGTAGGTCTTATTTCCCCAGTGAAACTAATAGGATCTGTACAAAGGAAATCTTTTTATATCCTTTATATCACCCAGACATGTATCTAGAGAATGTGCAAAAACATTTTGATTTATTTATATGTGGTAACTGAGAAGACTAGAACGAAAATACTGTGGGTTGGATTATTTACTTTAACCAGTTTAACAAAGTACTGGTATTTTAACAGGATTTTGAGTGTGTAGAATACTCTTGGGTGAGTACCATAGTAATTCAATCAAGTAGCTCTCCTCAACTAAATAGTTTATGATTGTTTTCAACATTCAGGGCCATATTATTAACACCATCAATTATTATTGTTAACATGGTAAGGCCCCTAACTTCTATGAAGAGTATTTGCCTGGTACTTACACTCAGTAACTTTGTGTAGAATGAATGGATGCATGTGTATATCACCTTAATATTCACCAAGAGTGAAAAGAAGTCAGCTGTGGGGTTTGGGAGAAAGCATTTCTTGGTGCTTTCCCTGTGAAGTTTGCTCTCCCTTCTTGCAGAGTTATTTGTGATGCTAGTGTGATTCAGTCATGCATGAAACTCTGTAGCTGAATTGTTTCAACAAGTCACAATAGCATAAACTTGAAAGCCCGTAAATGAAAGATGGCTGAACCGGAGGATATAAATAGGCTGAGTTCTTGATGACTTTGTTTTGCTGTGGAGCCAATTCCAGGCTGCTTGTAGCTCCAGACTTCTCCATATGGAAGATTATTAAATTGCTTAAGCAACCGTTTGCCCCGTCCTAAATACTGTGCAGGAAAAAACATTTCATACTGAAATATCAGTATACGACTCTTATTAGATTTTCAGTGAATATTTGTACAATGAATGTTAATAACTCAGAGGGGCTGTGGGTCATTAGGGCTACACTAAATTGTGTTAGTCTGTTGGGGCTGCCATGACAAAATAGCACAGAGTTGGTGGCTTTAACAGCAGCAATTTATTTTCTAACAATTCTAGAGGCTTGGGGTCCAAGACCAAAGTGTTGACAGGTTTGGTTTCTCCTGAGCCTCTCTCTTTGACTTTCAGGTGATCACCTTCTTGCTCTGTCCTCACATGGACTTTTGTCTGTACATCAGCATCCTGGTGTGTCTGTGTGTCCTAATCTCCTTTTATAAAAAGACCAGTTAGATTGGGGTTAGGGCCCATGCTAACAGCCTCACCTTAAGTTAATGACCTCTTTAAAGGCCCATCTCCACGTACAGTCACAAGTAATGGGGTTGGGCCCTCAACCCCATGCATGTGAGTTTGAGGGGACACTGTTCAGTCCACAACATGAATATTATGACTTAGTGATTACTGCTGCGTGTTTGTTTCCTCATAGGAACTTTTGAATCTGCTTAATTTTAAAAAGTAGCTTGTATTTTTCTTAGAATGCTTTAGATTTGTAGATTAACTTGGGATAATTAACCTTATGCTATAAATTTTATATTGGAAACAGGTAGGTTTTTCTTTCAATGAGTTGTTTTCTTTGTCTCTTAGAAGCATATTATGGTTTTCTTTTTAGAAGTTTTTTACTTTTTTTGCTAACCATTATGTAGTTGCATTATTCTTGTGTATTTTATAAATATTCTTTTACATTATATTTTTTAAGTAGTTATGGTTTTACAATGAAGCCTGTCTATGTTTGTACCAGACTTCTTATAGTTTGGAATGGTTTTGACTTGAAGTTGCTCGGATTTTTGATTTCTACAATGCTATCTTCTGCAAGTAATGTTACATTTGCCTCTTTTCCTTCAAGTTGTATAATGTACATTTTTTCCTTTTCTTTTTTCTTCTTTGTCTAAGTATGTTAGCTAGACATTCACTAGAAGTCAGTTATCATCTAGTGTTTTCCTACTGAGGTTGATGCTGGATTTCGTATGTATAAATAACTAGAAGACACTCATCTGTTGTTATTTTATTAACAGTTTTCATCCAGAATAGATACTAAATTTTAATCAACTGTTGTTTCAACAGCTATGGCAGTTATATATCAATACAGGTCCAGATCTCATGTAATCTTTCTGTGTTCAAATAAATGGAATACATCTATTCGTAACTGTGTGTGAGTGGGTAAAGCTATTTCAACTCTTATGAATGGGCAGGCAGTATGGTCCTGCCCCCTGGGCTCACATGGTCCCTGATGTGTGTGGCAGATTCAAGTTCCATACCTACACTCACCCCGAAGTTCCATGTCTAGTCCATACACATGGTTATAGCTACAACTGGATTGCATTACTTTAATATCTATTGCTCTGTGTTCCCTCAGCTTCTGCAACATGAATATTTTCACTGCCTATCTTTGAATGTGGCCCTGTAGCTTTTAATGTTTAAAAAACATTTTATTCATTATTTTTATTTTGGTGTGGAAGAAGAGATATCTGATTGAGGAACTCCTTCACCTTGACCCAAGCATTCTGTTCTCTTTCTGTACATTGTCCAGTCATGGAGTTCTTGTGTGGTTTTTCATCTTACATAGCTGAAGAATTATGAAAGAAAATTTTTCTATTTAGTCAAGCCATGTGAAATAGTGCAAAGTTCCTAAGTTTTGAGGCCACAAAACTTGAGATTGAACCCCAATTTTGCAACTCACTTTCTTAGTAAGTAATATGTTTTAAGACAAATTATTTAACTCTCTTGATACTGAATTTTTTATAAATCAAGAGAGTTAAATAGAGATACTGAATTTATAAAAAATTCAGTATCGAGAGAGTTAAATAGAGATACTGAATTTATAAAAAATTCAGTATCGAGAGAGTTAAATAATTGGGAAATGGTAAGAGTTACCATTGGTTTAAGAACTAAATAAGATAGTTAATGTAAAATGCTTCCCAAATACTAGAGGCTCAATTATGTTTTTTCATCACCTCTTGCTTTCCAAGAAGAATTAATGGAGTACGATGATATGTAATTACATTTTAATATACACCCACTTCACATTCTTAGGCAAGTGCAAAACACTTCAAATTGGGGTGACGATTGAGAATAACATTGTTAATCACAGGTCAGAAATTTACTCCTGGCACTTCTTATTTATTTGGATAATATATTTCATCATGTATTTTTTAAAGCTTAATTTCATTTTTCATGCGGGAGGGATGGAAGAGTTGCTATAAAATATCTGACTGGAAAGACTAGTAACAGAAAGATCATATCTAATAGATATAGACATTTCAGAAGTTGTTTCTTTTATAATGCAGACGTGTTAGATTAAATGATCCCCAAAGCTCCTTTAATTTTAACATTTTCTGATGTTTCTATGATAATCTAATTCATCCTCTTCCTTTTACACAGAAAGAAACCGAGTTCCAGGAAATGCACCTGAGCCAAAACCACACGCACTAGTTTGTTAGTGACAGAACCAAACAGGAAGGCAAGGCTCGCGATTCCCCAGCACATTCTGAGGTTTCTCAGAGCTGGTCATTCCACTGAAGTCGGGAAACCCAAAAATTTTGTCTGCCAAAGAGTGGGCTGAAATTTCCACCATGGCATGCCAATTTGAACATATTTATTAGAATCGTCAGTTCTTGTATCTCTTGATGTAAATATACTATGTTATAATTCAGGAGTGGATAGATGAATAGATGGATAGATAGGCAGATAGATACTATATAATTTGATTATGGCCAAGTTAAAATAGTGGACTAAATCTTAAATTAATAGCCAAGTTCATTTACCATTCATTTTGATGGTGCTTAAGACATGTTAAATTCTTCTTATATTTGTAGATCAAATCATTTGTTTTCATAAAATCCAGCCACAGGAAAGTCAAAACTGCCTTTTCCATCTTCTTTTCAAGACAAAGTCAATGAAAGCATATCTATCCTAATGTTTTTAAACATTTTGTATTCAGTATGGTTTAATAATTCCCTTAATTGTGTTCAATATAAGGTATTGGAAAAATATATAACTTTATTATCAGTAAGTTTAAAACAGTAATAATATCTACTATTTATATTTTTTAAATTGATTTTCTTTTACTCTTTTCTTTGACTCTCACAGCCTCTCCCTTCCCTTCGGAGAAAGGGCTTTACGACCTGGGAGACGCAGGCACAGAGCTGTAGAGGGACTTTCCCTGCAGCCTGCAGTTACTTTGCCGACATTGCCACAGAAATGCAACTCTTCCTGGTTCTCAGCCGCATGCTTCTCCTCTTAATCTTCAGCCCAGAAAGCATCATGTATTTGTGTATTTGATGCTCAAGACATCCTCTCCAGCAACTGCTGGGGAGAGAATAATAATTAAAAAGAAAGGATAAGTTTCAAAAGCCTTGTTTTCACTCCTGAAACATTCTGTTTAGTTCACAGCTCCATAAGTGTGTGGCCTGAAGGCATGTGCACATTTTTAAAAAGAATGTGTGATTATACTGAGGATAAATTCTAGCCTATAAAAATTGTAGTAAAAGCTCTTATTGCTTGACCTCTCTAAGTTTATGGCTTTTCTTGTAATAAGATTCCTAGTCTCAATTATTTATTCATCACTCATTTACTCAATAAATACTTATTGAGTACCTATATCTACTAAAACCACTATTCTAAGCACTGGAGATATAACAGAAGAAATTGTACCCTATGGAGCTTACAATTAAGGGGGTCAGAGAAGATATACATAAGGTAGTAAAATATGTATTTTTCAACTGGTAATAAGTGCTTTGGAGAAAAGCAAACAGGAAGACAGACAGGTGGTAATTGGAAGGGCTTTTTAAATAGGGTGTTGGGGGAAGGCCTCATTGGGGAGGTCATTTCTAGGAAAGGCTTGAAGGATCTGAGGGAGCCAGCCTTTTAGATTTCCAGGGAAAGAGGGTTCTGCCCATTGAACAAAGCAGCAACAATACATATATTTCTCTAAAACCTGAAACTGACTGACAGATACTCCTTTCAGGAAATTACTAAACCATTTGAGGTCCAAGAGACTTGTCCAAGTGAATGAGAGCTTACATGTTTCTGGCACTGAGGCAGACAAAAACAGCCATTGATGAGATTTGCACCTGTATGGTTTCCAGAGAGAGGATTGGGCACATCCTGACATTTATGAAACAGTAGTGCTAAATGTTTCTCCAGATTTTTAGACTTCATTCATCACATCTTCATTTAATAGATATTAGAAATTCATCTTGATGGCCCGCTCTGCTGACAGTGAATCGCAGCCCAAATGTCAGCCCATCAAAAGAGATTACCCAGAGTTTCTGATGCCTAAGGATCATAAAACATTGGAGAGAAATTTATATATATATAAAGAGGAGGCCACTTGTTTGCTTCCTATGGAAGTCTGAACACCCAATAAATTTGGCTGCATCCTATATTTATATATAAATATATTTGGATGCATCCTAAATTCATATATATATATATATATATATATATATATATATATAAATTTGAGGATATATATATATCCTCAAATGCATTTGACTAATGAAGGATTAAGCTGTCTGTTCTGTGCCCTTACTTATTTCTCTAAAGAGTGAAAATATCTCATATTTTTAAAAAACATACTTGAGCCCTGGCTGGTGTGGCTCAGTGGTTGAGTGCCAATCTGAGAATCAAAGGGTCTCCGGTTTGACTCCAGTCTAGGGCACATGCCTGGGCTGCAGGCCAGGTCCCCAGAAGAGGGCACTGGAGATGCAACCACACATTGATGTTCCCCCACCCCCACTTTCTCTCTCCCTTCCCCTCTCTAAAACATAAATAAAATATTTTTTGAAACTATAATTGAGGATGCTACATGTTAGCTTGAGTCTATTTCCTCCCCTTGCAAAGGGGTGTTTAAATGATGAATTATGGTCAACTCTGAGGCTTTGTGTAGTCTTGCTCTGAGCTCCCAGGAAAAACAGTAGACACCAATGAACATTAGTGGAAGAAAAACATATGAAAATTAAGTCCAAAGAGAAATCAATCCTCATCAGTATTTCAGTTCAAGCTACAGAAGAGACAGAACTGATCTGATGAGGGTTGAGAGGTCCCAAGGTAATATGTGAGATTATAAGACCATAAATTACTTTAATCTTGTTTATCAAATATTTGGATTAGAAAACATCACCTTCTAGAAGTTTCTGCTAATGTCTAGACATACTGGCTCCTGCCTTCTTACATAGAAGGTCAACCTCGAAGACTTTGGTAACAGTGGGCATCAGAGGAAATGTAAATCATTACTTCTTTTTTTTTTAACTTCACTGGGAAATGAAGAGGAGGCCACTTGTTTGCTTCCTATGGAAGTCTGAACACCCAGTAAATTTGGGTGCATCCTATATTTACTAATTTCCAACAGGAGTAAAGTACTGGAGTCACAGGCCTGGTTTTGATTTCTTTGGGATGGCTTCTTTTTAAAAAGATTTTACTTATTTATTTTTAGAGAGAGGGGAAGGGAAGGAGAAAGAGAGGGAGACATCAGTGTGTGGTTGTCTCTCGAGTACCCCCTACCAGAGACATGGCCCACAACCCAGGTATGTGCCCTAGACTGGGAATCGAACTGGAGACTTTTTTGTTCACAGGCCCATGCTCAATTCACTGGGCTACACCCGCCAGAGCTGGGATGACTTTTTGATAGGTGGTGCTAGTCCCTTAAAATATGTCTGAGCTCTTACAATGTTAGGCATTGTAGGAAAAATAGAGTAAATCAACCACGGGTTTTAAGGACTTTACAGTGAAAGGGTGGGTGAAGAAGGGAGCATGTTAGCAGTCTCCATTCCAGATAGGAGACACAGACAGAGGGCTAAGTGTTTTAATGAAGAACAAGACTACAAAGGTGACATTGGTTTGGAAATGGTGTTTGGAATGTACTTAAAATGATGTACCTGGGTTTGCCTCTTGGCTCTGGTGTTCACTAACTGTAATTTGGGGCAAGTCTTAATCTCTCTGAGCCTTGGTATTTCCTCATTTGTAAAGTAAGCATGCTCTCTTTTTTAGATTGCAGTGAGGTTCCAGGCATTCAAGAGAGTGTCTGCGAAGCAACTAGCATTTTGTCCCAGATAAAGTGGGTGATATTGTCACATTAAGAAGAGTGAGGAAGGACACTGCATTAGCTTGAAGTTGGAGTGCCCAGTGGAAATCTGAGTTAACACTCAGCTCTGCCACCAGGGAGCTGGGTGCCAGATTAAACTCAGCTGGGGTCGAACTTAGTTTGCTGGCAGAATGCCATGTGGGCAGTGATAATCACTGCCCAGGTTCCCATGGTGTCATAAGATCATAAATATGAAAGCCTTTGAAGAGCTAACTATTAGGCACACAAGTCAAGAACACTAGCACATAGAGAGCAACTTAAAATTTGTATACATTTGGCAGGTGTGTAAAGGAAATCTCTAGGAAAAATATGGGCTTAAAAAAAAACCTTAGGTGACCTATGGAAAGTTTTCCTTCCTGCTTCCCCCAAGGCTTTCCATACGTCCTCTTCTCTCTTCCAGCCCTTAGACCCAGCACCGATTCCTTCACTGCTGCCTCCTTGTTTCCAAGGGTAGTGTTCTAATGTTATTTATTATCCACGAATGAGTGAGAAATGTATTAGTACAAATTTTACAGTAGGATAATAAGCCAATCTACCTGTGCATATAATTACAGTTTATATAACAGAGTGAAAGAGAGGAGGAAAGTGATTATGTACTAAAATATATAAACAAAATTATTTGTAATGAGTGATTTTATTTTCAGGAACTGCTTTTTGGTACTTAGGTGTTTACACTAGAGGTGTATGTAACTTTTTTTTTAATTAGGAGAAAAGAACTAATAATTTAGAGAACAAAAAACAAAGGTCATCAGATTAACAAGTGGCAGAGCTGGGATTTGAACTAGGTCTCTCTGTTGGCAGAACCCATGTACATGTGGCCTTTCCTTCTTTTTAAAATTATTTTATCTTTTTATTTAATCTTTATTGTATTTTCCCCAATACTTTTTAGTCCCCTTATATCTCTGTACCCCCAGCAATTACCACACTGTTGTCCATGCCCATGAGTCTTTTTTCCTTTTTGGCTCAGTCCTTCCACCTCCTAACCTGCACACACCCTCCCCCCACTAGCTGTTATCTGGTCTTCATCTGTGAGTCTGTCCCTATTTTCCTTCTTAGTTCAGTTTGTTCATTAGATTCCACATATGAGTGAAATCATATGATATTTGTCTTTCTCTGATTGGCTTATTTCACTTAGCATAATGTTCTCCAGGTCCACCCATACTGTTGCAAAAGGTAAAACTTTCCTCTTTTCTACAGCTGAGTAGTATTCCATTGTGTAAATGTCCCATAGTTGTTTTATTCAATCATCTGTTGGTGGACACTTGGGTTGCTTCCATATCTTGGCGATTATAAATAATGCTGCAGTGAACATAGGGGTGTTTATGTTCTTTTGAATTAGTGTTTTGTGTTCCTTTGGATATATTCCAGAAGTGTGGTTCCATATATTCCAGAAATGGGATTCCTGGGACAAAAGGCAGATTGATTTTTAATTTTTTGATGTACCTCCATACTGTTTTCCACAGTGGCTGCAAAATCTGCATTCCCACCAACATGCATCCACATCCTCACCAGCACTTGTTTGTTGATTTATCGATGATAACCATTCTGACAAGTGTGAGATGATAGCTCTTTGTGGTTTAAATGTTTATTTCTCTGATGATTAGTGACATTGAGCATCTTTTCATATGCTTACTGTCGATCAGTATGTCCTCTGTGGATAAGTGTTTATCTAGGTCCTTGTCCATTTTTTAACTGAGTGGTGTGTGTGTTGAGTTTTATAAGTTCTTTATAAATTCTGGATATTAACCCTTTATCAGATGTATCATTAAACATGTTCTCCCATTCTGTGGGTTGTCTTTTTATTTTGTTGATGCTTTCCTTTGCTGTGAAAAAAACCTGTTTAGTTTGATGTAGTCCCATTTGTTTATTTTTTGTTTTTTTCCCCTGCCTGGGGAGATATATCTGATAAAATATAGCTAGGGGCAATGTCTGAGATTTTGCTGCCTGTATTTTCTTCTATGATTCTTATGGTTTCAGGTCTAACAATTAACAAGTCTTTGGTCCATTTTGGATTTGTTTCTGTGTGTGGTGTAAGAAGGTGGTCTAGTTTCACTTTTCTGCATGTATTTGTCCCATTTTCCCAACACCATTTATTGAATAAGCTATCTTTAGCCCCTTGTGGGTGTTTGCTTCCTCTATTGAATACTAATTGACTATAAAGGTATGGGTTTATTTCTGGGCTTCCTGTTCAGTTCCATTGATATATGTGTCTGTTTTTATGGCAGTACCATGCTGTTTGATTACTATAGCCTTATAGTTTCATATTAGGTAGCATGATTCCTCTAACTTTGTTCTTCTTTCTCAGGGTCACTGTTGCTATGTGGGAACTTTTGTGGCTATATATACATTTTTGAAATATTTGTTCTAGTTCTGTGAAATATGTCATTGGAATCTTGATAGGAATTGCTTTGAATCTATAGATTGCTTTGGTAGTATGGACATTTTAATAATGATCATTCTTCCTATCCATGAACATGGTATGTGTTTCCACTTATTTTTATTTTCTTCAGTTTCTTAATTCAGTGTCCTAGAATTTTTCTGAGTACAGGTCTTTTAAATCCTTGGTTAGTTTTATTCCTAGGTATTTTATTCTTTTTGTAACAATTGTGAATGGGGTTGTTTTCTTCATTTCCCTTTTTGTTACTTCATTATTGACATATATAAATGCAACTGATTTTTGGATATTAATTTTGTATTTTGTTACTTTGCTGGTTTCATCTATCAATTATAGTAGTTTCTTGGTGGAATCTGTGGGGTTTTCTATGTACAGTATCTCATCATATGCAAATAATGGTAGTTTTACTTCTTCCTTTCCAATTTGGATACCTTTTATTTCTCCTTCCCATCTGATTGCTAATTAGTTCAGTTTGAATAAGAGACTTCCACTACTATGTTAAATAAGAGAAGTGAAAGCAGTCATCACTGTCTTCTTTGTGATCTTAAGGGGAATGCTAGTACCTTTTGCCCTTTGAGTATGACGTTGGCAGTGGGTTTGTCATATTTGGCTTTCATTATTTTGAGGTATGTTTCCTCTTTCCCCCATGCTGACAGTTTTTACCAGAAATGGGTGCTGGATTTTATCAAATGCTCTTCTGTATCTACTGATATGATCATGTGGTTTTTATCCTTCATTTTGTTTATGTGGTGAATTACATTAATTGTTTTGCAAATGTTGTACCAATCTTGCATTCCAGAATAAACTCCACTTGATTATGGTGTGTGATCTTTTTGTTGCATTGCTGTGTTCAGTTTGCTAATATTTTCTAGTGTCTATGTTCATCAGGGATATTGACTGATAGTTATCTTTCTTTGTAGTGTCTTTGTCTGGTTTGGGAATTAGGATAATGCTGGCCTCATGAAATGAGTTTGGGAGCTTTCCTTTCTCTCGAATTTTATGAAATAGTGTGAGAAGGTGAGTTGTTAGTTCTTGGAATATTTTGTAAAATTCACCTGTGAAGCCATCTGGTCCAGGACTTTTTTTTGTTGGGAGTTTTTTGATTACTGCTTCAATTTTTCTGGGTATAATCTGTCTATTCAGTTTTTCTGATTCTTCCTGATTTAGTTGTGGAAGATTGTATGTTTGTAGGAATTTATTCATTTCATCCAGGTTGTCCAGTTTGTTGGCTTATAGTTGTTTATAATATTTTCTTACAATCCTTTGTATTTCTTTGGTGTCAGTTGTTATTTCTCCTCTTTCACTTCTGATTTTATTTATTTAGGTCCTTTCCTTCTTTTCTTGATGAGCCTGGTTAAAGCATCATCAGTCTTGCTTATCTTTTCAAAGAACCAACTCTTGGATTTAGTGATCCTTTGTACAGTATTTTTTAGGCTCTATTTTGTTTATTTCTGCTTTCATCTTTAATATTTTCTTCCTTCTCATTTTGGGCTTTTTTGTTGTTGTTCTTTTTCAAGTTCCTTTAAGTGTGAAGTTTAATTGTTTATTTGAGCTTTCTCTCTCTCTCTTTTTTTAGACAGGCCTGTAATGCTGTGAATTTCCCTCTTAAGATTGCTTTCCCTGTGTCCCACAAACTTTGGATTGTTGTGTCATGACTTTCATTTGTTTCAAGGTATCATTTGACTTCTTCCTTAATCTCATTATTGACCTATTCATTGTTTAACGACATGCTATTTAGCTTCTACATCTTTGCGTGTTTTCAGTGTTCTTGTGATTGATTTATGGTTTTATAGTATTGTGGTCAGAGAAGATGTTTGATATGATTTCAGTCTTCTTAAACCTACTGAGACTTGATTTGTGACCTACCATGGAGTCTATTCTAGAAAACATTCCATGTGCACTTGAAAAGTATGTATATTCTACTTCTTTGGGGTAAACTGTTTTGTAGATATTAATTAAATCCATTTGATCTAATGCTTAATTTAAGACCACTGTCTCCTTGTTTATTTTTTGTCTGGAAGATCTATCCATTGAAGTCAATGGGGTGTTAAAATACCCAACTATGACTGTGTTTCTGTCAATCTCTGCCTTTATGTCCATCATGAGAGGTATCATCCAACTCTTGGGTGGATATGAGAAGCTGGATTGCATCTTGCTTCGTGATCCCTGGATATACAACTAGGTTTTCACAGAAGACTGACTTGCTGTTTTCCCATAACATACTTTTTTTGTAAGTTCTCTGCATATGTGGACAATTCCTCTAGTTTTGATTTAGCAGACTCCAGACTTTTCCTCTCCGTGTGCTCATGGGGTGTGTGAGCTAGGAGTTCATGAAGTATGATGATGTACCTGGGGATCTAAATGCAAACAGAGGCCAGTGTTAGCAAGAGGGGAGGATAAGCAACACCAGGACATTTTCTCCTGTGCCAGCACCACATGCATGAAGCTCATCTCTGCTCTTACAACTTTAGTTGTTTTAAAAACATATTTTTAAGAAATATTTATAATGTTTAAAATGAACTATGCTACAAACTGCACACACACACACACAATTTTCCTAGGAACATAGGAAAAGAGTAACAAATGATGATGTTACAAAGAAAAACAAAATGTTTGCTTCACACATTTAGGTGCTCCTATATTTGGTGTGTACATGTTTACTAGGGTTAAATCCTCTTGTTGGATTGTTCCTTTTATCATTGTGTGGTGTCCTTCTTTGTCTCTTACTACAGCCTTAGTTTTCAAGTCTATTTTGTTGGATATAAGCACTGCTATCCCAGTTTTTTTCTTCTCCATTTGCATGAAATATCTTTTCCCATCCCTTTACTTTTAGCCTGTATGTGTATCTTTCTATCTGAAGTGTCTCTTGGAGGCAGCACATATATGGGTCTTGTTTTCTTACCCATTCAGCTACCCTGTGTCTTTTGGTTGGAGCATTTAAGCCATTTACATTTCTTCAAATAGGTTCTTGAGGCCTTGCTCGCTCTCTTCTCAACTCTGGTGTTCCCACGATGCAGATGTTGTTATGCATCATGTTGTTCAAAATATTTCTTAAGCTCCCCTCATTTTTTAAAATTCCTTTTTCTTTTTGCTGCTCTGCCTGGGTAATTTTTTCTACCTTGTCTTCCAAATCACTGAGTTGATCCTCTGCTTCATCTATCCTACTGTTTAGTCCTTCTAGTATATTAGTTATTTCAGCTATCACATTCTTTATTTTGACTGATCCATTTTTTATGGTTTCTATGTCTTTTTTTCATGCTGTTGAGTATCCTTAAAATTATTACTGTAAACTCTCCCTATGATACATTGCTTGCCTCCGTTCATCTAGTTCTTCTGGAGAATTCTCTTATTTTTTCATTTGGGGTCTGTTTCTTTTTCTTCACATTTTGGCTACTTCTTTGTATTTTGTGCCTTAGTTGTTAAACTAATCAGTATATAGCATCAAGCTGTAGTCAGCAGCCTGGCTGAAGCACTAAAAGGTTGGGCAGAGTAATTCCTGTGGATGGAGCTATTGCTTCCCCTCAGGCTGATGTTACTTGAGAAGAGTGGTCTGCCTGAGCAAGATGGCTTCTGTGTAAACTGACTCAGGACAGGGATCCTGGTGGCTGTTCCTTCATTCTCTCCCAAGATCCACCAGCCTTAGACTCTCCTCAAGCACCTGTAGTCCATTTTTCTCCCTTTGCTAGAGCCCAGGGAAAGTGGCTGCAAATTAATTTTTGTGCATTGTCGCTTTAAGAGGCTCTCTGCCTCTTAAGCTAGGAGGGACAGTCTTTTCAAAGACTCTCTAATAGTTACTCCCTGGCAGACAGAAACCCTGCTGCTTTCACAGCTGTGTATTATCTGGGCTCCTTTCTGGCTCTGGTACTGTAGGTTGGTGAGCCCAGCTTGGGGTTTAGACCCCACACTTCTCAAGGGGAACCCCCTGCCTGCCGAAATATCCCTCTGGAAGTTCAACTGCTGCCCATGGATATTGGGCCAGCCCTCTCATGCTGCCTCTGCACTCCCTACCAGTCTTGTGGTGAAGTGGTTTCTCTGTCTACCCTTGGTTATGTCTTCTCTCCAGCCAGTGTTCAGTTGGTTATTCAGGATGATTTCTCTATAATTTAGTTATAATTCTAGATTGGTCCTGTGAGGAATTTAGTGTAACTTTCACTTACTCCTCTCCATTTTGGATCTCCATATGGCCTTTCTAAGACACCCAGCTGCCTTGGCTCTTGTCTTTGACATTGGGACCGTCTCTTCAAAGTTGCTGCTGCTGCTGTGTAAATATACAAGGTTTACTTGTACAATGTATAGCCTTTAACCTACCCCTCACTGGCATTTAAATCAAACACTGTCTTTCAGAGAGCTGATATCTGTTATAAATTAGTCTTAATTTCATATTTTAAGTAAGCTTTCTCACTGACATTTAATATTTTATTAAAACTTTTATGTAGCAAAACTTTTAGTTCATATATGTGTGTGTGTGTGTGTGTGTGTATATATATATATATATATATATATATATATTATAATTATCCAAAGCAGCAATGTTCAAAACCAGTGGTGATTTCAATAGCCACCATCACCCTTCTTCAGAGACTTCCCTTTTCCTTTTAGACCAAAATAGCACCTTCCTCCTCGGGTGTTCCTGTGGCACTTTGTTCCTCTTCAGAGGCCTTGTGGCCTTGTCTTCCTCTCTCACTAGGCTGTTGTTTCCTAGATTGTGAGTTCCCTACCATGCCATAAGTTCCTGTAGCTTTCATTTATATTCCAAGTATTTATTTGCCTAATTAAATTCTATGTCCAGCATTGTTAAACTGTTTCAGAGGGATGTAATTTTGACCATAGCCCACTTTTTCGTCAGATGCTGCAAAGACAGTAAAGAAGGTTAAAGCACTAGCCCTGGTGATGCAGAGGCAGAAGGAAGGAATTTTGTGCTGTGCCAGAGGGTTGGAAAAGAGATGAGGAACAATGGAGAGGATTAAGAGGGGCAGCATAATAAAATTTCAAGGTCCTAATTCATGAATGTGTTTCAGACAATGGGACTAGGGAAATGTGAATAATCCAATCACTTACACTGGAGTCTTTAATGTAACTAGTAACAAATGTGGTAAAAATGAACCTCTGACTCATATATCCTGTCTCAGCTTGTAGGATTTAATGATTGGTAGAATTTATTTCTGTGGGAAAACTTGTACCTGTGTACAAGTTTTGTGACATAGAAAGCTCAATTATCATACTGGTAGTGCATCATTATCTTTCCCCTCCATTGTTATTGCTTTTGTAACTAGTACGTGAATTCACTCAGAGTGTCCAGCATCACTTCATGTCTCTGATCCCAACATGGACTCATGGGCTGTGATTAATAAAAATATCTTTAGAGAGCATTAAGGTCTTACAGAATACCAAAAACACTTTGATATTTGAAGGCTATTGCTAGCCAAGGGGGGGGGAGAACATATGGTGAAAAGCTGTGCTTTTTGTATAATCTTTGAGTGGGACTGGACAGTGGGAAATGTTAGGCCTGAAGATGTTTAATTCCCTGACTCCAGGCAGCCTAGATAGCCCTTGACACTCCAGTTCAGTCCTGCTCCCCATCCTCTGCCCACTCCCCTACCACCATCACCAATGTCTTTAATCTCAGAAACAGAACTGACAAATGTCATCACCATGAGGTATCCCTGTTAGGTCATAATATAGAGACACTAATAGAGATTTTTTTTGTTTTATATGTAGCATTTTTATTTTTTAACAAAATAATTTTTAAACCAATGTAAATATTCATTTGGAAGATTTTAAAACAAGTTAGAATATTCTGTTCCAAGTATTCCCATCCTTGGAACATTCTGTATATATTTTTTCTGATTACCATTTAGTCCCCTCCTAACCCTCTCTTCTCAGCAATCCCCACACCGTTGTCCATGTCTATGAGTCCTTTTTCCTTTTTGCTCAATGTCTCCACCCGCTAACCTCCCCCTCACCAGCTGTTAGCCTGTTCTCCATCCATGAGTAAAAAAAAATTTAATCTTCACTTGAGGATATGTTTATTGAATTTAGAGGGAGAGAAGAGGGCGGGGGGAGAGAAAGAGAGACAGAAACATGGATGGGTTTCCTCCTGTGCATGTCCTGACTGAGGACTGAATCTGCTGCCTAGGTGTTTGCCCCAATGGGAGCACACCCACAACCATTTAGTGTGTGTGTGTGGGAGGGGGGACAATCCAACCAACTGAGCCACCCAGCCAAGGCCAGAGATGTTTAAATAAGTAAACACGTCTAGGAGTGTTAAACCAACAAATGAGCCTCTAACTATGGAATGCGAGGCATGAAGAAACTGGTTGAGAGACAGTTTCTTTGGATAGTGTCAGGATTTCCTTCCAAAGCCAGCATTGACCCTGAAAGATGCTGATTTGAACTTTTCTGAAGAAAGTATTTTACTGAATAATTCAGTAAATTCAGACAGCATTAACTCCATAGGGAAAAAATCAATTGTTTTAAGTTTTTGGTGTTCCTTCAATTTAGTTTTTTTCTTTGATAGTCTTATAGAATGTTTTATTTAAAAGGACATCTTTATTTTTAACATACCTGAAACCAAAATGCGGTTCAGGGAAAGATGTCTGCTGTGGTGGCACTTGGGAGAGGATGGACTCAAGGGGAGGAATGAGCTGACGGGGGAGGGGAAACAGGCAGCTACCCCGGGAGTCCTCAGCACAGGAAGGGAGGTCAGCGTGAGGAAAAGTCCTAAGACGACTTCACCTCGCAGTGGCTCTTCCAGCTGACCCCATCAGTCATGTGATTTCCACAGACAGCTACCCCTCCTGGTCTAACCTACAATGGTCTCAACAAAAAATCCTACTCCTGCTCACATTACTTTGAAGGGATAAGCTGGAATGTTTCACAAATAGCTCAACTGAACAGGTTGGAAGAGCAGATGTTAAGGTAAAATGCCGCATGTGGCTAGGTGTAGTTCTTGGGAGACCACATACTAAATGACATCAAGTGTATATTTTTAACCTTGTTTATAATATAACAACATTGCACCATCTCCTCATTGTCAATGTTACTTCTAAAGGGTTATGACAGATCTGACCTGCATTAATCTCCTTTGACTTTGAACACAGCACATGTTTGCCATAAGGAGATCAATAAAATTTAGGGGGAGATTCAAATGACATTTTTGATTCTGAAGCAGCATTTAAATGATTTAAAGTGCTTCATTTAAAACTTTGCAAAATCACTTCAATCTGTGGCTCTTGGTTTTCTTGTTCATTCATGAATTTCACAATACTGAACCCTTACTATGGTTCAAATATAGTAATAAATTGTTGGAAATACAACAGTATATCTGAAGAACTTTATAGTTTGGGAGAGATGATAGTCTCATGAATTAACAAGTAAAAACACAGTGTGATCACTACTCTAACAGAAGGTATAAACAAAGTGTGATCCCAAAGGAGATCAAGCCTTGGATGGGGAAGGCAGGAGGAGCCAGGACAGGCTTTCCCAAGGTGTCTGCTTAAGGAGGATACAGAAACTAGACAAGAGGGTCAAAGACTTTCTAGATTGCAACATGTGCACAGACTTCACGTGTGACACTGTAGCATAGGCACACAACTGTGTTTAGCATAATCGCATTTGTCAGCTAACTTTGTGTTATCAGCTGGAGCAACATTGGATAGCTGTGGTGGCTTTTATATTTGACTCTGTATGGCAGCATTAGTGGAGTTTTTGCTATTTTTTTCCTCTAGTGATTATGTTGGTGGTCTCAAGTTTTAGTGTTTAAAAGAATTAACCTGAGTTGGTCAAAAGTGTGTGATCTGGGCCTGCCTGGGTGGCGCAGTTGGTGGGTGTGTCGTCCCATACACCAAAACGTTGCAGGTTCGATCCCCGGTCAGGGCACGAATGTTTCACTCTCTTGCTCTCTCCCCCTTCCTCTCTCTCTAAAATCAACAAACATGTCCTCAAGGGAGGATTAAAAAAAGATGTGTAACCTGAGCCACATCCCAAAGGGGCTGATTCAGTAGATCCTGGGTGGGGCCTAGAAACTAGCATTTTGGAAAAGATTTAATTTATTTATTTTTAGAGAGAGGGGAAAGGAGGGGGAAAGCCATCAATGTGAGACACATACCCCAAACGGGGACCAAACCTGCAACCCAGGCGTGAGACTGACCTGCAATCAAACCGGCAATCTTATGTTTTGTAGGACAATGCCCCATGAACCACTCCAGTCAGGATTGAACCAGCATTTTTAAAAGCCTTCTAAAGGTTTTGATGAAGGCGGCCTGAAGATTACACTTTGAGAAACATAAGCTTAGGGGATTTAGAAAGTAATGAAATTTCTGTTTCTGATTTAATTTTTTGTTTGCAGAATGAGAACATGGGGAAGAGACAGGGCTGCTAAGCAGTGTAGGATAAAGAAAAAAAGGTCATGCAGGGACAAGTTGAAAGCTGCTGCCCATCTGGGATCTAAGGATCAGGAGGTAAACTGCTGACCCTCTGAAGTTGGGAGGGGATGTCACAGGGGAAGGTGCACGGTGTAATGAAATAGCAATCATGCTACTTAATATTGTGAAAATCTCAACAGAGAAGCAGGCAGCAGCAATACTAAAATAAAACATGTTTTTGACAAATATATTAAAGAAGAGTGACAGATGACAAAGAGGAGAATGGCTAGATTTTTTGTGCTATTTTGCTTCAATATGGACTAAAATATTGTCCCCAGAAAGTTTTTTATTGTGTTCAGGCAACCTCTTTGCTTATTCAGTTCTGGGAACCATCTCTCCACGTTTATTCGCTCACCATGAGAGAGAGGTAACGACACTATGGTTACAATGCCATGGCACTTTGGGACTTGTTTGTATTGAAACAATGGAGATCTTGCTTTTTCAGTTTCCAAAAACCTTTTATTGAATTGCTGCTCATGCCATTAGTCTTGATGCTGCATCTTTCACTGTGACTTCATAAATATTGGGTCAGTGACTCTCAAGTGTTATTACTCTGCTCTGTTTATGTGTTTATGATGACTGCAAATATTAGTCTTACCCAGAGTGTGCAGAAAATGTGAGAACAATAATTTATTTTCTGCTAATGTTAAATTTACTGAATGACATTTTATGGTCTAAACTGAACCAACACATCATCCAACCACATTTTCTCCTTAACTTGTCAAGTTGCAATGACTGTACTCTGAGAACATGGTCCCTTTCAGTGTGGGCCCCACCTGTGCCTTCCCCACACTGTCTCCACTGGTAGAGGGAAGAGACTACCCAGGGAAGGGCAAAAAGAATGATCCCATTTGCACAGGTATCACTATTCCTTATCCATAATGGACTAAAACTGACCAGGAGAGAATACTATCACCACACCAGTCAGAGTCAGTGAAAACAGTGAGCAGAAGGCCCACTGGCATTAGGAACTATAGTCTCTAGAGCCCCTGGAGAATGTGGGTGCAAAGTGTGAACCCTGAGGAAATGGGTGGTGGAACAGCTCTGAGTAACAGTGGTCGGGGCACACTGGGTACAAGACCCTGCCCCCACCATTCTCAGATGGTTGAAACAAAGGCAAGAGACAATGGAAGGGCTCACACATATGGCTCAAGGCCAAGTGTTGTCAGTGAACCCTCAGTAGCCATTAGCCTGGGACTTGTCCTGTGATTGGAGTAAGTTACCCAAGTCAGCCATTCTGGTGGCCTGGTCTCACACGGTCCCATGAAAGCAATACTGTATTAATCAGCAGGAGTGTGCTACTTGCTTAGCCATTATCCCAAAACCCACATCTGAGCCATTTTCCTGGAAACTGTATGTGTGAGTTCTGAAGTTCCTCGGCATCTAGTTGACTCCAATGCAAGGTAGAGTGTTGGGGAGCATTTGGAAGAGACAGATGGGATTTAGAACGTTCTATTCTCAGTATGGGCTCAGGCATCTTGTCCAGATAGCACTGTAGGATCCTGTTGGTCCTGGACACTTGAGGGGAACTTAGAAAATGTTGAGGAAAGAATGCCAAAGCATGACGCCTCAAGCAGGTGCCCTCTTTATGTCCTTATCCAGTTTTGCCAGCACCCATATTCCTAACTTCACTGCTGATAAGCTCTGCGATCTCGGACAAGTTACTTAACTGAGCCTCCATTTCCTCAGAGGTAAAATAGGGATAATGCCTTACAAAAATGTTGTGAAAATAAGGTGCCCAACATATAGTAAATTTTGATAAGTTTGACTATTATCAGCTATTCTTACTTCAGCCAGGGACATGGCAGGGGTCTGAGTTTCGTGTGTGTAGAAATAACTTGCTGCATTCAGGAAACTCTTGCATATAGAAAGTAATGCTGTTTTATGATTATAAGAGCAATTATTTTAGAAAAATTGAAAAGAAGAAAAAGGCATTAATTTATTCAACAAATATTTATTGAGCACCTACTGTAAGCTATACAACTGGTTTGGAGAGTGATAATTCAGCAGTGAACGAGTAAAGTCCCTTTATTTTTGGATGAGAGACATACTTATATATGTATGCTATATAATATGTATATGCAACACATGCAATATACACATGTAACACATGTAATATATACACATATTTTGTATATGGTATGTCACAGTATGTCAGATACTGATAAATACAAAAGAGAACAATAAAGCTAGAAAGGGGATATGGGGTGCCAGGAGATTTGGGGTTAGAAGTTTTGAAAATGGTGGTCAGAAAAGGCCTCACTGAGATGGTGACATTTGAGCAAGGTCCTGGAAATATCTGAGGGAAGAGAATTTTAAGCAGAAGAAGAAAGAGTAAGTCCAGGAGTCCTAAGCAGTATCATGCCTGGCATGCGTGAGGAACAGTGTAAAAACTGGTGTGGATAGCATGGAGTGAGTGATCTGTAGAGTAATAGGAGATAAGGACAGAAAAATATTGGAGTGGAGAAATGCAGATCGTGCAGGACCTTGCAGATCATTGTAAGGACCTTGGCTTTTATTTTGATCATCATGGGAAGTTATTGTTGCAAGAAATTGTCTTCCATGAATTTCTTGCACTCCTACATGTCTTGCTAAGTTTGTCAAGAATGCAAGGCCCTGACCCCTCTTTACCCAGGCTAGTTCTTGGAGTCCTATTTATAATGAGCAACCCTGATGGATGAAGTGATATCTTTCTCCTAGACAAAGAATGGGTTTGCTTAGTGCTTGCTATAAAGTGGTGGGTTTCTTGAACACAGTGTTCCCCTCTGTCATGCAACCCATTGTACATATGAAGAATCATCTGCTCACGGAACTTGAAAGATATGAGAAACTGATGCAAATATGCTGATGTTTATGTTGCTTGCCAGACTATGAGTAATGAAATCTTTGTTTTGAACCCAGGAGTCTTGTGCCTTCTGTCTACATCTATGAAACAGTAACAAGCTAATTTATTAATTTATAATCATGTAAATCAGATCTCAGGTTCTTTACATTTATTGAAAACCACTGTAAGGTTTTCATCAGTAGAACAACATGGTCTGACTCATTTAAAAGGGTCCACTCTGGCTACTCTGTGGACTATAGATTTAGGTAGGGGACAAAGATGGAAATGGGGACCACCAAGGAACCAACCACAATAATCCATGTGAGAGAAGGTGGTAGGTTGGATCAGGTGGTTGGTCATGTTAATGAGAATTACTCCCCTTCTGGATATTCTGGCCAAACAGAATTTCTGTCAGGTTGGATAATTGTGAGAAAAAAGGGATGAAAATGAAGGCAAGATTTGGCTTAAGCATTTGTCACTTGTAAGATGAATTTTTGTTTTCTTTGTTTTGTGTTAACTGAGATGGGAAAGAGGGGAAGGATTTATTGAGGGGGCTAGGAATTAAATTTTTTTTTTACATATTACATTTGAATTGCTTGTCCAGTCATTTTAAAAAGTGCTGAGTGGGGAGTTAGGGAATGAGTCTACAGTTCAGAAAAGAGGTAAAGACGTAAGATATAAAAGTGTAAAAAGAAAAAAAATACTTCCATAACCCCACTGCCAGAAACACACTGTTAACATGCTGCTTTACTTCCTCTTGCCTCTTTATGCAGATATATTATTTGAACAAAAAATAAAATAAAAATATAGGACCTTAGCTAGATGCAATGACATTTTATTTCTTAATTTGGTATGGAAAGACACTGTTGAAACTATGAAAATGGCAGAGAATCACTTTTTGCAGTGGTAGAGATGCAAAATTTGAAGTGATCTGGTAAGTGTCACTGGGTTACACTGCAGATGTCCTGCCACACAGATTTGGGGTGTCTGAAATTGCTATGCTGAAAAAGTTGGGTGACTTTTCACCTGGGCCAAACTCTGTGATTTAAAACACACTGTTGTTGGACATACCCTTCTAATTGAAATAGAAAATGGGCAGATGTAGAAACTGGGCAAGATAAGAGGAAGCGTAGTTTTTCTGCTTTAGCCCACACGCTGACATCTCGTGACACAAACATTACTCTATTGTGGGTTTTTAAGTGAATTCCTTTTAGTAGAATTTAGGTCCTAAGGGTAAAAATACAATCTAGAAATTCTGCAACAACAGTTATTCTGACCGTTGGTATGGATGGAGAAACTATCAGCATGACCTTTGCTAGCTATGTACCAATATATGTTACCACGTGGTTGCTTCAGAGCAGGGTGGTATGAGACTGCATTTCTCAAAGTGAGCCTGGATTAGGGTCCCCTGGAGAGCTCAATAAAACAATAATTCTTAGACCCATCTTCCCAAATTTCTGATTCAGTAGGTCTAATGTGCTGTGCAGGAATTTGAATGTCTAGCAAACTCCCAGGTGTGACTACTGCTGCTGCTGCTCTGCTGGTTTGGGGACCAGCTTCGAAGGCCACTGATTAGTGGGACCCTGGAGCCTAGCTGCTCAGGTTCAGATCAAAGTTTCACCTCAAAGAAATTATTTAATTTCATCATGCCTGGTTTCTAGATTGATATAATGAGGGTAATGGTAATATCTACTTCATAAATTTACTGTGAGGATTAGATAAATTGATGGCTAGAAGGCACTAGGAACAGGCTGGCACAAAGAATATGTTTGCTATTCTTATTAAGACAACCTTCTCGAAAATATAGTGATTCTCAGTTTCTGGAGAAAGTTTCCTTTTAATGTCTTCAGTTTTTGGTTAATATTTGCACTGAAGGCATAATGGAAGATATGAGCAAGTCAAGTGATAGAAAACTTGAGAAGAATCACCCACATGGACATCCAGTCATGACCAGGCTGAACATTGAACAAGTCAAGTAGAAATAGTATAAATTTGCCTCTCATCCCACTCCCAACTTGTGTTGACAAGTGTAGAACACCACCACCACACATTCACACGTGTGCACACACATGCACACACAGACAAATGATGATACTTCTGCCTTTTGCTTCCTAGCTGTTCATATGGTGATCGCTTGGTCATTCCCGCCCCCCCCCGCCCCCATAAAGTTCCTTTTATCCTGGGGCTGGAGGGAATGGCTTTACTTCAAGATCAGGTTTGTTGACATTTCAGCAGTTAAGTGATTCCTTGGCTGTCCTGTCCTGGAGGCATTTTCTCAATCACACCAAAGCCAGGAAATCTTGCACATTGAGCTTCAATAATTATTTCAGTGTTTATGATATTTAATGCAGTTTTCTGAGTACTGCATACTGTACTATATAGGTCACAATAACCCTCAGATTTAGGTTCCAAGTATCTGTCCTTTTCCTCCCTAACACAAAGCTAAGTATTCTCTTAGAAGAGTTGTGGACCACAGTGAAATATATGACTGTCTTGGCGGTTCTCCAAATCCCATGGAGTTCTTCATGACTCACTGCGCCTTTTGACATAATTCTGGGCAAAATTCAGTGACCCCATTAACCCCTTAGGAATTCTTTTAGTCATCTACTTCAATGACAGTGTTCTTCGCTCAATTTTAGCAACTCATTTCCCTGCCATATTTGGGACTTTTAATTAATTGTAAATTTTTTTTTAGCTCTGAAACCTTGAACTTTGACATCCCATCCTTTGATCACTTTTGACCCACTTTACTTGCTCTTCCATCTCATTGTGGCCTTGAGTGTTACCTACACTCCCCATTTCCCAGCTCCCTCATGGCCTTCCCTCTCCAGCCTGGATGCTGTGGACCCATTTTTTTTACCTCCTTCTCAGTAATTTATCAAGCTCTTTCCTCACCACCACTGTCGATCCTCAACCCAGGGCCCATGGAACAACCTTTCTTCTTGGATTGCCAAGTGCTGACATGGGCTTAATTGGTGTTATCACAAATTTGTGGCTTTCAATTTTGGATGAACTCTTGATAGTGCATGAATGCCAGCACAGGCTGTCAGTCCTGTGAGCTGCCCGTGTCATGGCTGCAGGAAGACACTACAGGGGAGGAGGCCAGAGAGAAGGGGCAGCAGGGCTTTATTAATAGTGACTAATACTTCTCCAGGGAGAGTTCTAGAGAGGCAGCTAATCTAACAATAAAATTAATGACACTAGGCACAGTATTTTTGGACATAATAACAAAACTCACTGCTTTCATAGCCAAAATTTCCTCTGCCATCACATAGGAATGTGCCAGCCGGTTTTTGGAATCTGATCTGACAACAGCAGCTTCTTTGGTTCCTTAAATCTCTGTTCCTCTTTTATATGATCCTAGCAACAGGATCATATTTAAAAACTGATTTAAAATCAACTAACCATTTTACTGTAAGCACGAGGCTTCTCAGGGCCCAAGCAGCCTACCAGTGGGTAAATTAAAGGCTCAGTCTGGTGATAGATTTCTACAACTTTGATGTTTTTAGTCATTTACTTGAGTCCCTTTTCTTCATAACCCATATTCTCCTGATTAATTCCTCTTCCATAACACAATTACCAACTAAAATCAGAACACCACCTTTAGGATCCCCTTCACTGAGGAGTCCCTAGGGTAGTGGTGGTTGCTTCCTGAGCCTAACTAATCATCCTCATTTGCTCAGGACTGAGGGGTTTCTCAGGCTGCAGGACTCTGAGTACTGAACCTGGACAGACCTGGGTCAGACCCTTTTTATGTCTTGTTTCCTGTTACCTGAAATGATCTTGTGTCCAGAAAACATCCTCACAGCCTTGGAATGCAGCACTCTCTGGGGGCCATGCCAGGTCAGTCTGTTGTCCAGTGGAATAGTTGTTCTAAAACTAAATCTAAAAAATTATAAAACATCTTTTTAGTTACATGTGTAGTTGCAAACACCCCCTCACCAAAATTTTACTCACTTTATGCTGAGGGTCCAGCTCCCAGTTTAAGAGGTTGGTGTCCTCACAACAACAGTTATCTAAGTTGCATAGACCCCATATGTTCTCTTACTCCTGCTCCACTCCACCCTCCTCCTTCTTCTCTGCCCTCTAACTCAGCTGAGAAACCCACCGGAAAAGTACCAAAATGGAGTGTCAGTATGGTTTGTCTGTCATTTTTGCTCCAAGTTCTGTAGTGACAACTTGTGGACTCTTTTTTGTCCCCATGGCCTGACCATGCTTTATCACTCATTTTTCTATGACAGAATTTTGGGATATGTTTTATTGGGCCATGTCACTCATTTGGGGAGTGAAACTATATCCTGCGCCAAGTCTGATGTAGCACACTTTTATGTTTTCATTATCCTTCACAATTTGGCAGGTGTGTGTCCCAAGCAATACACTGAAAACATGGCCATTTCCCTGGTTTATTGAAGATGGTATTTCCTCCCTACTTTTCATTGTTTTAGTGGGACTTAGAGAGGGGGTGGAGGGAAAAAACATCTTTTTGCTGACTTTACTAGCATCATACATTGGGGAAAAATGGTCAATTAATGTGTTTCTATTTTTTTCATAAACTAGTTAGTCTTTTCCTTTCTCTTCTTCTGGGCACAGGTGGTGTATTAAGGATTGACACAGACACTGTGTTTTGGGGAACTCTGTTGGAGCTCTCGTCTCAACCTGACAACCTAGAGGCGGGCTAAGCGCAGATTTATTTGATTTGTTTTCATTAGTTTTGCCCACTCTGCCACTTCCTGTTTCCCATGTCCCACCTCCTAAAAAGCATCACTTTTTATCAAAATAGAAATGTCACTTGGGATTCTTTAAAGTGGGTGGAGACAGTTTTTTGCAAAATTCTTAGTAGTCCTGCATTATACAATTTTTTCCATCACTTTTTTGAAAAGACCAGGTTAAAAACCCTAAGCTTCTCTTGACCTTAATGAAACATTTCATGGAAAATCAGTAAAATATTTTTGTACTTAAGAAACATTGGACATGGCATCTCTCTTAGACACTCAAAAATTCCCATTTAAAGAACATTGTGTTAAGTGAAGTAACCAGTCAGGAGAGACTTTTTTAAAAGGGGAGCTGAGGCATGCTGGGCAGGGACCCCATGCACAGGTCCCCTGTCAGCAAGGGGAAAGGCTGAGGGTGTGGTTGCTCCCACTGAGTGCAGCTGGGCAGAGAGATCAGAAAGGTGCACAGAGAGAGGATTTCTCAATCCCAACTCAACACAGCTGGCAGGCCAGAGGCTGCAGAGAATGTAGAGTTCAGGAGAGTGTCTGTTGCAAGGATGGTGGGCTAGGAACTGGACTGGTTAGAGAGGAACACCTGAGATTATTAACAGCAGAGAGAGCCACTTTTACCAGGCAGAGATGGAACTATGGGGAAGGAAGGATGCACCCAGCCCCCCATCTCCTGTAGGGTCTCAAACCAGGCAGGACGGGCTCAAGAACCCGCTTCGGGTTGCATATCTGCAAAAGGAGACAGAAAGAGAAATGCCTAGAGGACCCATTTTGAACTTCTTTCAGGGAGAAAAAACACACTGGTTCCTAGGGCCCTATTCCACAGAGGCCCGCAAAGCAAGGAGATCAGAAATGGGTGCAGCAAGGGGAAACCAGGGCCCCATCCAGCTTCAGCTGCACAGAGAGCTGCTCTCAGCACCAAGAAGGAAAGAGCTGACCCTCTTATACAGATTGGCCTTCCCTTGGGATGGAAAGCTAATTCATCAAAACTATACACAATTGGAAGTAAGTTGAGACAGACCAAGGGTGGGTGGATCAGGGGCAGGGGGAACACACCCACAATTTTCACAATAGACTGAACAGTGTCTCCCAAGGGAGACCCAGGTGTCCCATACCCCCAATAGCAACAGAAACCCTGGCTAGAGGCAGGTGAAGGTGACACAGGTGGTGCTGCCAGAAATTGGATGACTCACCTTGGGACTTTAAGCTGATAGAAAGCCAGAGGCAGTCCCAGAAACAGAAGACAGGAGGCAAACACCAAACTCTGCTGAGACAAATTCCACCTCATTTTTTTCAGGATTTGGATTATTTTTATCTTTCTTTCACATAACTTTTTAATATTTCTTCTTCTGCTTAAATTCTATTCCAACAAATTCACTATTCTTTGTATTTTATTTTTATTGTTTTTATTTAGAATTTATATTATTTTTATTTCAAATCTCACATTGTGCCCTTCCTTTGTCTTAGTCCATTTTGCTTCTTCCTGCCCTTTCTTTTATTCACTGTATATTTTATTTCCCTCCACACTATGCTTTGTTTCTATTCTTTACTTTTACTATTTCTCCTCCTTCTATCCTCTCAAAATCATTCTTCCTTCCTTTAGTAAGCTCACATTCTTTCTCCCTTCATATACCTAATGTTCTTATTTCTTTCCACTTTTATAGATTGTGGCTTCTTTCAAGTAGATATTATGGTTGTTGTGGTTCTTCTTTAACTGTATTCCTATTTGTTCACTACTTTTTTACTTCAAATCTTATAGGTGAGTCTTCCCTGTCTTACTCCATTTTACCTTCTCCCCACACTTGCTTATTTGAGTTTGGAGTTTTATTTATTTTTCCTTTCTTAGCTTGGATTCTATTCCTTACTCTTATTATTTCTCTTCCCTTTATCCTCCCAAAATCATTTTTATTGTAGACATCTCATATTCTCTTTTCTCTTTCACATAATATTCTATTCTCTTTCCACCTTTATTAATTTTTACTCAGCTGTCATTGTTATTAACAGTGTTGTAGTTTTTCTGCAATTTTGTTCCCTTTGGTTCACTACTTTTTAAATTTTATTTCAAACTTCATATTATATACTTCCTTTTTCTTACTCCATTTTGCCATTGAACTTTCCTATTTTATTTACATTTTAAATTTTATTTTCTCTCTTTCTTCACTTTGTTTCTATTCCCTTCTCTTATTATTTCTCCTCCCTCTTCCCACTCAAAGTCATTTTTCTCTCCGTTAATCATGTCATATTCCCTATTTGTTACTTTATAATATTCTTAATCTTTCTCTAACTTTATTAATCTTTACTAAATTGCTGTGACATTGCTGATGTGATGGTGGGTATTTTTGCCAGTGTGAGTCTGGTTTTCTAGGTAGTACTGCTTTGAAAAACAGCACCTGTACCACAGTTTACAAGACATGGTGGGGACTGTGACTCTCAGTCAGCCAGCTGGAGGGACAAACCCACTAATCAATGAGAAATCAATAATCAAAGCCTAAGTACAGCTAGAGAGCCCACATAAACTGAATAAAGGGTAATCCTAGAACATCTAGATCAAGAGATGAAAGAAACTTCATCACTGAGTCCCACAGAACCCCTACCACAGAAGTCCACCCTGCAAAGAAAGACAGGCAAAGCAGAGTAACCTGAGATGCAGAAACAAACAAAAAGAGTCATCTAAAATGGGGAGACAAAGATAAAACCCCAAAGTTAAAGGAAAGGATAAATCCCCAGAAAAAAGGGCTAAATGAAACTGAGGCAAGCAGTCTATCAGACACAGAATTTAAAAAGTGGTTATAAGGATGCTCAAGGAACTCAATGAGAACTACAAGGAGCTTTATGGAGGATATAAGAACCTAGTTGGAACTATAGCAGCATGAAAAAAGGACATAGAAACTATGAATAAGAACCAGTAAAAAATGAAGAAAACAATATCTGAAATGAAAAATACACTAGAAGGAATTAAAAGCAGGCTACATGGAGCAGAGGACTGAAACAACAAGCTGGGAGACAAGGAAGAAAGAAATACCCAGTCAGAGCAACAAAACAAAACAAATAAAGCCTCAAAAAGACCAAGGATAGCTTAAAGGAGAGTTAGGACAACATGAAATGTAACCACATTCATTTTGTAGGAATATCAGAAGGAGAAGAAAAGGAACAAGGGGTCAAAAACCTGTTTGAAAAAAACAATAACACAAAACTTCCCTAACACTGTGAGGGAAAAAAGTCACATAAGTTCAGGAAACACAGAAGGTCCCAGTCAAGATAAACTCAAAGAGGTTGACTCCAAGGCACATCATAATTAAAATGGCAAATTTTAAAGACAGAATTTTAAAGGCAGCAAGGGAGAAAAATCTAGTGATGTACAAGGGAGATCCAATAAAACTACCAGCTGATTACTCACTGGCTCATTACTATGAGCCAGAAGGGTTTGGCATGAAATATTCCAGGTAGTGGAAAGCAAGGACCTACAACCAAGACTACTCTGTCCAACAAGGCTCTCATTTTAAATGGAAGGTGAAACGAAGAGCTTCCCAGACAAAGAAGGCTAAAAGAATGCATTTCTGCCAAGCTAGCACTGCAAGAGGTGCTAAAGGGACTGCTATAAAATGGTGAAGAGACAGAGAGAGACAGACAGAGAGACAGCAGAACAGAAAAAATGTCAATCAATAAGTACCTATCAATAATAATCTTAAATGTAAATGAATTAAATGTTCTAATCAAAAAGACATAGGGTAGCTAAATGGATAACACAACCCACATATATGCTGTCTAAAAGAGACCACCTTAGAACAAAAGATCTACAAGGGTTGAAAGTGAAGGGATGGTAAAAATATTCCAAGCAAATGGTCACACAAAAAAAGCTGGGGTTTCAATACTTATATAAGACAAAATAAACTTCAAAATACAGGCCACAAAAGGGACAAAGATAGTCACTACATAATACTAAAGGGAACAGTCCAACAGTAGGATATAATTCTTGTAAACATATATGCACCCAACATAGGAAGACCTATATATATAAAGAAAATATCAGAGGTCTTCAAGAAAGATATTGATAACAACACAGTTATTGTAGGGGAGTTTAACACCCCATTACCAACAATGGATAGATCTTCCAAACAAAGGATCAACAAGGATTATTGTTGGCTGAATGACACTCTAAATCAAATGGACTTAATTGATATATACAGAACATTTCTCCACAAAGAAGAAAAATATACATTCTTTTCAAATACACATGGAATATTTTCAAAGATAGACCACATAATGGGACACAAAACAAGCCTCAACAAATTCAAGAAATTGAAATCATATCAAAAATGTGCTGAGATCACAGTGGTTTGAAACTAGAAATAAACCTCAAGAAAAAAAAACTCAAACACATTAAATACATGGAAAATGAATAACATTTTACTAAATAATGAATAGGTTCACGATGAGATCAAGGAGGAAATAAAGAAAGTATCTGGAAACAAATGAAAATGAGCACAAAACAAGCCAAAACCCATGGGAGGCAGTGAAGGCAGCACTAAGAGGGAAGTTCAGAGCAACACAAGCACACCTAAAGAAAACAGAAAAATTTCAAATACATAACCTAGCCCTACACCTACAAGAACTAGAAGAACAACAACAAACAAAGCCTAGAATGAGTCAAAGAAAAGAAATAATCAAGATCAGAGCAGAATTAAAGGACATAGAGGCTAAAAGAACAATTCAAAGGATTCATAAATCCAGGAGCTGGTTCTTTGAAAAGATAAATTAAATTGGCAAACCATTAACAAAATTTATCAAGAAAAAAAGAGAGAGGATCCAAATAAATAAAGTCAGAAATAAAATAGGAGAAGTTACAACCTATACCACAGAAATACACAGGATTGTAAGAAATTACTAAGAACAACTATGTGCCAAGAAACTGGACTACCTGGGGGAAAGGGACAAATTTTTAGAAACATGCAATCTTCCAAAACTGAATCAAGAAGCCAAAAGCCAGAACAGACCAATAACAACTAGTGAAATTGAAGTAGTAATCAAAAAACTCCCAGCCCAGCACACAAAAACCCTGGACTGGATAGTTTCACAGGAGAATTTTACCAAACATGTAGGGAAGAACTAACCCTGCTACTTCTTGAACTATTCCAAAAATCCAAGAAGAGACTTCCTGCCAAGATGGAGGCATTGGTAGATATAGTTTGCCTCCTTACACAACCAAAATAAGGGCAATAACAAATTTAAAAATAAAAATAATCAGAACTGTCAGAAAATCAAACTATATGGAAGTCTGACAACCAAGGAATTAAAAAGAAACATTCATCCAGACTGGTAGGAGGGGAGGAGATGGGCAGCTGGGGCAGAGAACTTGGGTCAAGGCAGCTAATGGAGGTGGGTAGGGCAATGGCTGGCAGAGCAGGTGGTCTCACACATGTACAGATAAACTTGGAAGAAAAACTGGGGAGCGAGACATACCTTGCAACCCAGGGTTCCAGTGTGGGGAAATAAAACTCAAAATCTCTGACTGAAGTAACCTGTGGGGGGTTGAGGTGGTGGGAGAAACTCCCAGCCTCACAGGAAAGTTTGTTGGAGAGACCCGTAGGGACCTGGAATGTACACAAAACTAACCACCCAGAAACAAGCTCCAGAAGGGCCCCATTTGCTTGTGGGTGTCAGAGGCAGTGTCTGATAGACAGCCGAGTTCTGAGCAAGTGGCATTGTTCCCTCTTGGACCCCTCCCCCACATACAGTGCCACAATGCAGGGAAATGGATTGCCTCACCCTGGCAAATAACTAAGACTCTGCCCTTTACTATTTAACAGGCACACTAAGACAAAAAAAAATATGGCTCAAATGAAAGACAGATGAAAGCTCCAGGAAAAAAAAAAAAAAAACCTAAGTGATGAAGAGATATCCAACCTATCAGATACAGAGTTCAAAACGCTGGTAATCAGAATGCTCAAAGAAATGGTTGAAAATGGTTGCAAAATAGAGAAAAAAGTGAAGGCTATGAAAAATGAAATAAAGGAATATATAAAGGAAAAAGGGAACCAACAATGATGAGAAGGAAACCGGGACTCAAATCAATGCTTTGGAGCAGAAAGAAGAAATAAACATTCAACCAGAACAGAATGAAGAAATAAGAATTCAAAAAATAAGGAGAGGCTTAGGAACCTCTGGGACAAGTTTAAATATCCCAACATCTGAATCACAGGAATGCCAGAAAGAGAAGAGGAAGAGCAAACAATGGAAAATTTATTTGAAAAATTAATGAAGGGAACTTCCTTAATCTGGCAAAGAAAATAGACTTCCAGGAAGTTCAGGGAGTTCAGAGTCCCAAAGAAGCTGGACTCAATGAAGCACATGCCAAGACACATCATAATTACATTAGCCAAGATTAAAGATAAGGAGAGAATCTTAAAAGCATCAAGAAAAAAGGAGATAGTTACCTGCAAAGGAGTCTCCATAAGACTATCAGCTGATTTCTCAAAAGAAACCTTGCAGGCAAAAAGGGGCTGGAAATAAGTATTCAGAGTCATAAAAGACAAGGACCTATATCCAAGATTATCCAGCAAAGTTATTATTTAGAATGGAAGGGCAGATAAAGTGCGTCCCAGATAAGGTCAAGTTAAAGGAGTTCATCATCACTAAGCCCTTATTATATAAAATGTTAAAGGTACTTACCTAAGAAAAAGAAGATAAAAAATATGAACAGTAAAACAACAACAAACTCATAACTATCAACAATTGAACTTAAAAAACAAAAACTAAGCAAGCAACTAGAACAGAAACAGATTCACAGAAATAGATATCACATGGAAGGTTATCAGTAAGGACAGGGAGAAGGGAATGGGGGAAAAGTTACAGGGAATAAAACATATAAATTGTAGGTACAAAATAGACTGGGGTAGGTTTAGAATAGTATGGTAAATAGAGAGGCCAAAGAACTTATATCTATGACCCATGGACGTGAACTAAGGTGGAGGAATGATGGTGGGGGTGGTGTACAGGGTGGAGGGGAATACAGGGAAGGAAAAAAATGGGATAACTGCAATAGCATAATCAATAAAATATATTAAAAAAATCTCTTTGAGACCCTGCTTTCAATTCTTCTGAGTATATATTCTGGGGTGGAATTGCTGTATGATATGATGATTCTATTTTTAATTTTCTGAAGACATGTATACTGTTTTCTACAGCAGCTGTGCCATTTTACAGCCATTTTGCAGTCCCATTAACACGATACCTGTTTCCATTTTCTACACCTCCTCACCTACATTGTTATTTTCTCTTTTGTTTTAAATAGTAGGCACCCTAATGTATACAAGAGGATCTCATTATCATTTTGATTTTCATTTTTCCTAATGATCAATGATGTTGAGCATATTTTCCTGTGCTTATTGACCATTTATTTGTATGTCTTCTATGAAAAAATGTCAGTTCAAGTCCTTTGGCCATTTTTGAAGCAGGTTTTTAAAAATTTCTGTTGAAGTTTTAGAAATTCTCTATATATCTGGATATTAATCTCTTACCAGATAAATTATTTGCAAATATTTTTTCCCATTCTGTATATTGCTTTTTTACTGTTAATATTGCTTTTTGATGTACAAAACTTAAATTTAAAGAAGTCCAATTTGTCTATTTTTTTCTTTTGTTACTCTGCCTTTGGTGTTATATCCAAGAAATTGTAAAGCAATGGGTTTTTATTTCTATAAAGCTCTTATCCCAAAGTCATCTCATAATTGAATAGATGATAAAAATATATAGTATTGCTTTTCAAATTCAGAATATATTTTATTTTTTCAGATGTAAAATATGACTTTGATTTTCCTTCTGAGAACTTAAAAATATCTTTTAATACAACCTTTCCTGAGGAAATATTATACTGTGTCTGGATCTTTTGAGGAATCTTACATGATCAGAAAGTAAGTATTTTACTCAAATACCCAATTTTTGGTAATATTTTATGTAATATCATTTTAAGTTATTTGCAGTAGCTTGGGTAAAGTTTCCCCTTACATAAGCAAATTACCCTCAAATATTTAGTGTTAGTGGTTTTTAACATGTGTTGAGTATTATGTTTTATTTCTTTTCGATGTTTTTTTTTAACCTTTTGACAAGTAGTCTAGTAAAAATGGTATTGTTTCAACAACTTTAAAAACATAAGGTAAGTAAAAAGTTGAAGTCCAGTTAAGGACTTCATATATTTTTGGATGTAATTTTGGAAGGTGGAGGCCATCAAGGTGAGTCAGAAAAGCAGGGTCCAAAATTGGCTAGTCCCTAAATGAGAGGGCTCTGTCATATCCCACAGATCTAAGTGCAGAGGCCAACTTCATGAGGTGGCCAGAGGTAAAAACAGGCGAAAATCTAGAATTCTGGAGGCCCCCAAAAGAACAATATTCACAAAAAGGAAACGCCAAAAGTAAACTGTATTATATATGATAGGCTAATCACTCCTGGTTTCTTTAATAGTTTTTGCTATGTGTGGAAAGCACATGAGGGTGGAAGTCTAAGCTCCCCACTTGCCTTTTCTCGCGTGAGTGAAGGCAAGCCACAGTCTTCTTCTGTGTCAACTGGCATAGAGTGGTTATTGTCCACTTTATATTATTATCTACTCTACATAATTATCCACTCTACATTATTGTCCACTGTGTGTTTCTGTCTTGCTAAACTGCTCCTTTCCTGGTCCTTTTGCTAAAGACAGCAGTTGTTGTTGTTGTTGTTTTTTGTTGTTGTTGTTGTATGTTTTGCCTGTGCCCCTTGGCTTTCCTCTGTTGCTGATGTTTTCAGCTCTAAGCCTGGGGTATATGAGCCAAAAAGAAAAGCCAAGGAAGCGCCACCACTGTTTTCTTAGTTCTGAGTGCCCTACCCAGTCTGCCTGCCTCTTCCTAGCCTTCAGATACTTCTTGCATTTTGTTTATGCATAATGTGCAGGATTTTTAGTTGTACTTAGGGGTGGGAGAAAAGCAGAAAAGTATGTCTACTCCCTTTTCCTGGAAGTGAAGCCCATTATTCTATTTTTTAGCTTCTCTGAATCACCTTAGGTTGTCTCTTCTACACAGCATATATTTGGGCCAAATTGATCACTCTTTTGTTAAGTAACAGAGTTAAGTACATTTATATTTGTTAATATGAGCAACATGTTTGGGCTCAATTGTCATATTTTGTTGCATTTGCTATGTGTCTTTATGAGATGTATATTCTATGGGTTCTATTTACTAGTTAATTTATTTATAATTTGTCTCTAGGAAGGTTTGTATTTTTGTTCTGGTGGTTACCTTTGTTTGTATTTATTCCTTAAAAAAATACCTTGAGTTTCCTGTTTTCTTCTCTAAGCTTTTACCATCTGTTTGATACTATTTTAAGCATACTTTTATGCCAATCTATTGCCTATATAGCCATGAGCTTTTTTGTTTTTTTCTCTTTCTTTCTTTGTCGTGCTCCATTTTTTTAGTTGCTTAATTTTTACTTTGTCACAGTATATAATGTTTGTACCTGAGTCTTCCACCTTTGGGTCATATTATTTTAGTCTTAAATGTATACTTACATATTTTAATGCACTCATCATTGATCTTTTTGCTGAAGATTTCCCAGTCATTACTTGGTTGAAGTTCATTCTCTAATGAATTCCTCAAGAAGAGCTGCTGAGTGAAGAATCTCCTAAGTTTTTCCTCCTGTACTGTTGGTGGGAATGCAGGCTGGTGCAGCCACTGTAGAAAATAGTATGGGGGGGGTCCTCAAAAAATTAAAAATAGCACTGTCTTATGGCCCAGCAATTCCATCTCTGGATATATATTCAAAGCAACCTAAAACATTAATTCTAAAAAATATATGCACCCCTATGTTCATTGAAAAAGAAAAATATTCTCCTAAGGTATTATATATTAGAAATGATTTATTATGCTTTTTAAAGAATAGCTTGGTTGCTATTCTTCATATAATCCTTCATTTTTACATTTTCTTCTATTGAATATTTTTATAAATATAGTCATAGTTATTTTGTTTTGCATTTGGTTTTGAAAAGTCTGATGTCAATTTAATTATTTTGACTATAAATTCTTTATTTTTTTTTGCTTTGAAGTCTTGAGGGTTTTATCTTTACCTTTACAATCTAATTATTTTACTAAAGAAATGCTTTCATTGTTTTGGGGTTAACTTTTGCCAGTTACCCAGTGAACCTTTTCCATGTGCAGAATCAGGTGATTCTTTTTTATTCCTGGAAACTTTTCTTGGACTCTATTTTTCACATTATGTCTGTCCATTGTTTTCCTTTCTCAGTGACTCTGACAATATGAATATTAATACTTGTCTTCTGTTTCCATCACTTTCTCTCTGACCCTTTTTTGCTTCTTTATGTCATTTTCATTCTCTTGGTCATTTTGCTGCCTTTCTTCAATGCCCCTTATTACGTTTTCATTTTACGCCATTCTGCCTTAGTCACCTTGTAATATATTTTTATTTTTTTATTTCATTTCATATTTATTTAGCACTCAACTTACAGCTCTATAAGGGGAGAAATTTATGGGGAAAAAGAAAAATGCAATTTTCATTCTCACTCTGAAAGATCCTGCTTTGCCACAGTGATAGCACAACACAACACAAAACCCTGACAGTGCTCTCTTGGAAGGTAAGAAATAACAAATGTAACTGAGTTTCTAGAATGGTAAAAGGCTAGAAAGAAAAGGTGAGGACACTTGAAAAGTAATTTTACTTTTGTTTAACCTTAAATGTGTCAATCGCTTCATTCTTTGAGCAGCTTTACCTTCTGTTTGATACCCAGCTGCACTCATATTAGAATCTTAGGGAAAACTACTTAGTGGTTCTACTTGGAGGTTATAACTGTACAAGGAAGATGTTTTGAATATAAGCCTATCCATATGTCAGATTAACTTTAGGAACTCCTAATTTCTCTTCTTTTACAGAAATTCTCCCTCTATCCTGACGTACTTTGATTAAGGGCCAGAAAACTGACTTCCTTAAATGAGACAAAATTTTTAAAAAAGTTTTCCAACTACTACTGTAAATAAGAAATCTTTCTTTCAAATACAAAATCAATTTTCTGAACTGTACAATAAATTGTAATTTAATAGTTTTTCTCTTAGTACTTCACTTTAAACAGTGACCTATCATTTGTTTAAGCAATAGTAAGTTCTTTTCTGGTATCTTCAGAATAAAGAGAATACAGTAAATATGTTGAAGATACTACTAATAATATTTCACCTATTAAACATGTGGCTTGTGCATTGAAACAGAGGAATTTTTCCAATTTACTTTCAAATCTTAGAATCTCAATTGTTAAAAATAACATCTCTGAAATAATTTGAATGAATATTTTAACAAAAACTGATTCATAAGTCTCTATTACCATAATCATTGGTCTTAACAAATCTCCTAAAAATGATATGAATCCATTTTCTTGATCATAAGACTTCAATAATATAGAAACATATTTTGTATAAGAGAACTTTTAATTATATTAGTTTCCCTTAAACACACTAGTCATTCAGTGGTGACAATATTACCCATTGGTTGGCAGGAGGCTCTTCCACTAAAGGTTCCTATGGTTTCCATTGTATCATTTTTCTCACCAAACTTAATTCATTTTCGGCCTGAAAAATCACCTCTTCTATTTAGCCACCCTGAAGCTGGTCTTCTAATTTTTTAATATCTGGTTTCACGTTAACCATATCCAGCTTCTTATTTGTAATCTGTTCTGTATACTTTCTATATGCTGCATTTTCAGGGCTTTGATCAAGAACATCAAGAATCTTTGTGCACAGTATTCTTAGCCTCTTATGAGGACTCTCACATGAAGCCCGCCACGGCAGCGCCAATGCACTGAGTACCTCTTTATGTTTTATTTCTGAGATAATTTGGGCTTTTCCCTTCCGTTTCTTCCCTAAATTTAATCAACTGTTTTTTTAATTTCTCCCTTTTTTCCCCCATCATTTTTGTTTTTATTTCTGATTCATGGCAATATTTTCTATCTTCAGTCATTTGTTTAAGTATATTTATTCCTACTCCCTTTGTCTCTGTCTCTCTGTTTCATGTCTATGAATTTTTTCTGACTGTATATGGCCTCTGATTAATGTAATCATGTTTTTGAAACTAGACTTTCAATAAATATAAAACTTTTCTATGTTTTAACAATAAACATGTTTTCTTAACCCTCATCCAAAGGTATGTTTGCTGATTACAGAGAGGAAAAAGGAGAGAGAAGCATCAATATGAGAGGAACACTGACCCATTGCCTCGCATGTGCAGTCCAACTGGGGGTCAAACCCGCAACCTTTCGGTGTGTGGGACACTGCTCCAACCAACTGAGCCACCTGGCCAAGGCAAAACTTTTCTATGATTTTATTTTTCTATATTTGTCTATATTTTATATCTATAGATTAGGAACTTAAGTATTTCTTTTGAAAATCTTCAGTTAAGCTATTATAAACTGTTGCTTAAGAAGCAAATGCTGATCACCTTGCTCTGAACTTTTGAGACTGAAATATTTCTTAGTTTTTATCTAACAGACCCATCCATCTACCCATTAAACAAGGTGAAAGGTATCTAGATAGTGCAGCATTTCTCAAACTTTGACATGCTTATGAATTGCCTGATACATTTGTTAAAATGCATAATCTGCTTCAGTAGTTATGGGGTGTCCTATAATCTAGATTTCCACAAACTCCCAGGTAGTACCCGTCCTGCTGGTCAGAAAACCACAGCTGGAGTAATAAAGTATCAGTGCTGAATGCTTTAGGCTTTTTTTCATGCAGATGAAATGGTCACATTTATTTGACTTCAAAGTATGCATCTGATCTCTTGTACCTCTATAATATTTTCTATAACAAAAAAATCTCCTTGAGGGGTAATATCAGGTCCCATCTCTTTCTTTGGCCATACTGTCCATGAGATTGTGCTCTTGCATCAGAAGACATATGCTGTCTTTTTTTCCCCTGTTTTTGTTGCTAGCCAACATTAATGCTTACTACCTAGACCTGTTAACCCACTGGCTTTTTAAAAAGGTGATATTTTAATTGTACCACTTCTTTTTCATTTATTAGTTGTAATGATTTTACAAAGAGCTTTTTCTCTTACATACTTAGAGGCTGACTAGTAGCATAGCTCATATGGGAAAGTCGGGACAAATTCTTATTCTTTCCCTTTATACAGTTTTTAAAGACAATGAATTGCTTCACTATCATTTTCAGAAAGTGACTAGTTTATGAGTTTAGTTTTTAAATATTATGAACCCATGGCTTTCAACATAATTGATGGGTTGCAGTCCATTGCAATCTTCCATATTAAAGTTTAAATGGTTCCATATTTGGTCAGTGGGGGCTTCTTCAAGTTGGCTCCTGCACCTTTCTTTAAGGACCCTGGTACTATTTGACAATTTCTTTACTGTCTTTAAGACAGGGTGTTCTTGGCTCAATGAGTACAATGTTTGCACTAGCATTAGTCATTTTTAAAGAAGTTATGTTTTTTAATTTATTTTTATTTTTTATTTACTGATTTTAGAGAAAGAGAGGAGAAAGGGAGGGGGCGAGGGGGTGGGTGAGACAGAGAGAGTGAGAGATTTGTTGTTCCACTTATTTTTGCATTCACTGGTTGATTCTTGAATATGCCCTGACTGGGAATCAAACCTTCAACCTCAGTATACTGGGAGGAGTCACCAACTGGCCAGGGCAGTTCTGTTTTTTTTCACTCTAAAATATTATTTCAAGTTCATGGTCTGGACACCTAATATGCTTGTTGCTCCTGAGTAGGTTATTATAAATCATTTTTAGATTTTTTTAGTTGACAAATCTAGAAAATATTATGTGTGTATCCACACAGATAATTATTTATATTTAAAGATCAAATACATTGTGTTTTTTTTTTACAATGACATGTCAACTTACTGTGACTTATGAATGCTATTTTTTCCCCAAAGGAAGGACAGTTAAACACATTTTATGTCCCGTGATAATTCTCTGTGATCATCAGAGCCTCCCCTGGCCTACTGTCTTTATTCATGTTCCTCAAAGTGTCGATGTTTTTCTCAGGCTCCCAACTCAATCTTAAAAAATGAAAACACGAGCACAGACGTTTCCAGGAAGCTTCCTATCTGTATAACACCAAAACTGTTTTTAAATTAGAAATTAAAACACTACAACTTAACACTGTAAGTGCTTACAATCCAGATAGTTTATGATAAACTTATTCTACTATTGAATATTTAACCGTTTTTCTCAAATGATTGTAAATTTGTTTTTATCCTATATAATGCCTCTAATTTAGGAATGTTTCGACACATAGCCTTTGAAAACCAATCTGATAAATGTACAATATTGTAATATATAAGGAAATAAAGTTTTTGAGCAGCATAGATAATTCTCGTCTACCTCATATGTTACTTTTTACTTTTATACATAAAGTTATTCTGATATATTATTTTCCCGACTCTGTTTAGTTGTCTATCTCTGTCTCTTATATCTCACTGAGCTTCTTTAAGACAATTATTTTGAATTCTTTGTCAGGTAGTAGATTTCCATTTCTTTAGGGTCAATTAGTGGAGTTTTATTTTGTTTCTTCAGTGGTGTCATTGTTCCCTGATTCTTGTGGTCCTTCTAGTCTGGTGTCTGTGTGTTTGAAGAAAAGACATCCCTTGGAGTCTTCTCAGCCTGGCTTTGGGAGGGAAGGCCCTTCAGCAGTCGGCCCAGCCAGGCATTCTGGGTGGTCTGGCTGATGGGGTCCACCAGCAGGCCAGAGTCTGTGGTGAGGTCTTTGTTCACCTCACTCCCCCTTCCCTCTTGGGGGAACTCATGGGCTAGTGGGATCTTTCTTGGTTCTGCCCCCAGAGGGGTGACATAAGCAAAGTGAAACAGTACTTCTTACTCTTTTCAATGCATCTTTTTTTGTTTGGTTTCTGTGCTTCACCCAGTTGCTGTTAACTCTTACTTGGATTACAGAACCCTTGTGTAGATTATTTTCTTTTGTGTTTGGGTGTTAGCTTGGTATTTCTGTGGGGTCACTAGAACTGGAACATATTCTAGCCATCTTGCTGATGTTACTTCTCAGCATCTTTTCTTTTTTTTTTTTGTTATGGAAGACACTTTGGCTTAGGCCTAACTCAAATACATGAGATATTTCATTCGAGTGTTTCTTTTTTGGAGTTGTATGTTTATTCAACAGATGGTTTATGAAATAAAGCAATTTGTTTCCATTTGTGCAAGTCCTAGTCTAGTAATTAGTAACAGATGAGGGAGAAAGCATTCTCTTTGCAGTAAAATTTTTCAAACAGCCCTTTTCATATTGTTGCCTCATTTAGATTCCTTATTAAGGCAAGTCACATTAAATCAGCTCTTCTGCAGAACAGTCAGTCTTACAAAGAATCTTCAGTTAGGTCCCCTCCCCCCCCCAGGGATGTTAAGATCCTAAAAATTACCATAAATGGGTGATTTGTTTACTGTAATTTTGACAGAACTTGGGCAACTTCGACTGATTTGTTGAAGCTACTGGGCATACCTTTATAGTAAAATATCTTTCTGTGGTATTGTGGGGTGGACAGGAATCAAAATGTATAGGGCATGCCCAACTACAAGAGACAAATTAATTACATCCCCCATTTCCTCCTCTCGTCCTTTTGTAACCCTAGCAGTAGCATTATGGGATATTTTAATGATAAATCTGGCTAGTTAATATAGTCTACAAATAGCAAGTTTGAAATTTTCAAAGTTTTTTTAACCCTTCTTAAATCTATTTGCCAATTTCAGTGTATTTCACCTGTTATGATTTCATAGGACATGCTTTTATGTGACTTAGTGCATAAAAATTGTACCAAATGAGTGTTCTTGATCTTTCCCGAGGGATATGTAAGGTAAATCATTTTCTTAACTGTTAGCTTGTTAACAGAGGATGTTCCTAGACACTTACATGGAACCTCTGATTCTCATTGTCTCCAAACAATGTAAATAGTTAAGAAATTTTACCTAGGTAGCACTCACGTTTTTTTACTTCATGGTTTCCTCACCTGCCAAATTAGTAGGAATGTAACTGTGTTGTGTTCACTTTGGAGAGGGAACTTACACTTTACTCAGTATCTCATGCATGTAGCTTCCTGGACAAGAAGTTACTTTGGACTCCTCCTGTCGAGTTCTTTCTTCCCTGGGTCTCAGGTGAGAAGAAAAGTTGACTCCTTCTTAGCTATTTTGAGCAAGGCTATTACTTGCTACAAAGAGAGGGAAAAGCAGTTTGCATTCTGAAATCATCTAAAAATTAACTTTTAACTATATATGTCTAAAAATAAATATGAATATATTAAAATTGTTAGACAAAGAAAGCTTACAGATAACAAAGAGGAAAAACTAGTAAGTCAAAGAAAAATTAATCTTTCAGTGCATGCTGCTGTTGACAAGCAGCACGACATTATTCCATTTTTGTATAGCAAAGATTTCTCATAATCATCAAAACAATCTCACTCAAGAGCCTACTGATTTTTCTTGGTGCTTTTTCCATGCTTTTGAATGAATTTCTGTTAAGATTTTGCCCCTGTAAAGGCTAGATTTCCTAATGTAACTTGTATTTACTTTTAGTCTAAATCAAAAATAAAACTGTTTCTTATAACCCTTTATTATCTTTAAAAATTCATGGAATAATGTTGTCTCCTTTTAAGTGTGACAACTTTAAACCAGAATAATAAAACTTTCAAGATGTATTTTACACACAGAAAACTACTAGACATGAATACTTTTATTTAATATTTTATAAATGGAGAGGTGCTAAAAATAATTGTGTATGTTTTTGGATTGGCCAAGTAGTCCATTTAGTTTTCTTCCATAAAATAAAAGACACATTTTTGTTTTCACCAATAACTTTATTGATTTGGATATTTTGAGTATGTCGGTTATCTCTCACTGTTGGCTCCTAGTGGGTAGAGGTCAGGGATGCTGCTGAACATCTTCCAGTGCATAAGACAGCCCCACAGCAAAGAATTACTTGGCCAAAATGTCAATAGTGCCAAGAATTCAAAATGGCTTTTCACACATTTGATTAGTCACGGTACCCTCTCCATACAACTCACAATTTTTTTTTTGGCATTTTAGTTGTGTTTTTACCTTTCTTGAAATAATAAAGCATAATATGCTGAAAATGTTGCTCACTTTCTTCTATCTTCAGTACCAAAATGGCCACACAAAAATTCACCAATTTTGAAGTTTTTTAAAAAAATGCACAGATAGGATAGCTATCACAATACAGTCTAACAAAATTGTTTCTCATGAAGTTAAAGACAACTAAGCACTACTAGAGCCATCATATGAAAAAAAACTAAATGAACTTTTTGGCCAATTCAATATTAATGATCATGTCACTATTTCAAAACTGCCTTATTTGCCAAGACCAAGATATAAGAACAGTTGACAAATCAAAAAGTGATGCTCTTTTCCCCTATAGTAATGACATATAAAATATATGTTTCTGTACATTTGTATGTTTTAAGACAAATAGAAACAGTTATGGAAAATGTAAAGACTTCCACAGTAATCATCAATAAGTTGATTATAAAGAATTTCTAGGACTTCCAGCCAAGATGGAGGTGTAGGTAGATACTTTTCTTCCTCACACAACCAAAAGAAGGACAACAACAAACTTAAAAACAAAAAACAAACAGAACTGCCAGAAAATCCAACCGTATGGAAGTCTGACAACTAAGGAGTTAAAGAGGAAATATTCATCCAGACCTGTAGGAGGGGCGGATACAGGCATCCAGGGTGGGGAGGACTCAAGGCAAGGGAGCAGCTGGAGGACCGAGGTGGGCAAGGTTGCAGCTGGCAGAGGAGGCAGTCCTACATTTGTGTGCGGATAACTGGGAGGAACAACTGGGGAGCAGGACAGACCTCGCAACCCAGGGTTCCAGAGCTGGGAAATAAAGCCTCAAAATGGCTAACTAAAAAAACCTGTGAGGGTTGAGGCGGCAAAAGAACTCTCAGCCTCACAGGAGAGTTCATTCATTAAAGAGACCCACAGGGTCCTAGAACATACACAAACCCAGCTACCTGGGAATCAGCACTAGAAGGGCCCATTTTGCTTGTGAGTAGCAGAGGAAGTGACTGAAAGCTGGCAGAGAGCTGAGCAAGTGGCATTGTTCTCTCTTAGACCCCTCCCCCACAGACAATGCCACAACACAACTTACCTGGGTTACCCCACCCAGGCAAATATCTAAGGCTCTGCCCCTTACTATGTAACAGGCCTGTTGAGACAAAAAAAATATGGCCCAAATGAAAGAACAGATCAAAGCTTCAGAAAAATTACAACTAAATGATGAAGAGATAGCCAGCCTATCAGATACAGAGTTCAAAACACTGTATCCAATCAGGATGCTCACAGAAATGGTTGAATATGGTTGCAAAATAGAGGAAAAAGTGAAGGCTATGAAAATTGAAATAAAGGAAGATGTACAGGGAACCAACAGTGACGAGAAGGAAACCAGGACTCAAATCAATAGTTTGGAGCAGAAGGAAGAAATAAACATCCAACCAGAACAGAATGAAGAAACAAGAATTCCAAAAAATTAAGAGAGGCTTAGGAACCTCTGGAACAAGTTCAAATGTTCCAATGTCCGAATCACAGGGATGCCAGAAGGAGAAGAGGAAGAGTAAGAAATTGAAAACTTACTTGAAAACATAATGAGGGAGAACTTCATTAATCTGGCAAAGGAAGTAGACTTCTAGGAAGTCCAGGAAGCTCAGAGAGTCCCAAATAAGTTGGACCTAAGGTAGCACACACCAAGGCACATCATAATTACATTAGCCAAGATTAAAGATAAGGAGAGAATATTAAAAGCAGCAAGAGGAAAGGAGAACATTATCTACAAAGGCATTCCCATAAGACTATCAGCTGATTTCTCAAAAGAAATCTTGTGGGCAAGAAGGGGCTGGAAAGAAGTATCTGTAGTCTTAAAAGGCAAGGTTACTCTATCCAGCAAACTATCATTTAGAATGGAAGGGCAGATAAAGTGCTTCCTAGATAGGTCAAGTTAAAGGAGTTTATAATCACCAACTCCTTATTATATAAAATGTTAAAGGGACTTATCTAAGAAATAGAAGAAGATCAAAATATCAACAGCAAAATGACAATGAACTCACAACTTTCAACAACCGAACCTGAAAAACAAAACCAAAAATGAACTAAGCAAACAAATAGAACAGGAACAGAGTCACAGAACTAGAGATCACATGAGGGTTATCAGTGGGGAGGGGAAGTGGAGAGAATGGGGAAAAAGTTACAGGGAATAAAAAGCATAAATTATAGGTACAAAATAGACCAGGGGGAAGTTAAGAATAGTATGGGAAATGGAGAAGCCAAAGAACTTATGTGTACAACCCATGGACATGAACCAAGGTGGGGGAATGATGGTGGGAAGGGGGTACAGGGTGGAAGGGAATAAAGGGGAGAAAAAATGGGACAACTGAAATAGCATAATCAATAAAGTATATTTTTTAAAAATAAAGAGTTTCTATCATTGAATTGAGCACGGGCTGCAAACCAAATGTCGCTAGTTTGATTCCAAGTCAGGGCACATGCCTGGGTTGTAGGCTAAGTCCTCAGTGGTGGCGGGGGGTGCATGAGAGTCAACCACACATTGATATTTCTCTCCCTCTTTCTCTCTCCCTCCCCTTCTCTCTAAAAAATAAATAAATAAAATCTTTTAAAAAATAAAGAGTTTCTAGAGTTAAAGTAGGCCAATTGGTGACAATTGTAACATACATTTTACAGGATAAATTAAAAGACCCTAGAGACTTGTCAGTGACCTCATTGTCACTAATGTGCTTTTATTCTCTGGGTAATCATTTACCAAACCATTAAAAAATTAATTTGTAAGAAACTCCATTGGGGTACTTTACTTTTCTCCATTCTTATTTTGTTCATTGTTACAGTAAATTACTGGAGTCTTTCAATCCTATACTCAAAAAGTAGATTCTGCTTTTCTAAACAACTGAGCCACAGTGGCCAGGGCTATATCATATCTTCTTTATCCAATCATCCATCAAAGTATACTTCAGTTGTTTTTTATAACTCATTTTTCAGGGTTTTTTTACTTTATTGTTCCCATTACCATTTATCCCTGCATACCCTCTTCCACCTCCACCCACTTCTCTCCCACCAGCAATCACCACACTGTTGTCGATTTCCATGAGCTTTTTCTCCATCTTTTTTTTTGCTTGATCCTTCTACCCCCCCAAAAAAAAAAAAAAAAAAAAACCCCAACCCTAAGCAATCAGCCTGCTCTCTGATTCTGTATTTATTTTGCCTCTTAGTTCAGTTTGTATGTCTTCTTGAAAAATGTGTCTGTTCAGGTCTTCAGTCCATTTTTTAATTGGATTGTTTGTTTTTTTTGGTGTTGAGTTGTGTGAGTTCTTTATATATTTTGGATAGTAACCTCTTTTCAAAGTTGTTGTTTTCAAACATCTTCTCCCATTTGGTTGGTTGACTGTTCTGTTGGCAGTTTCTTTTGCTGTGCAGAAGCGTTTTAGTTTGATACAGTTCCTTGCATTTACTTTTGACTTTACTTCTCTTGCTTTTCAGGTCAAACTCACAAAAGCCTCTGTAAGACTTCAGTCCATAAGTTTAGTACCTATATTTTCTTCTATGTAATTTATTGTTTCAAGTCTTATACTTAGGTCTTTGATCCATTTTGAGTTAATTTTTGTATATGGGGACAAACAGAAGTCGAAGTTCATTCCGTTGCATGTGGCTTTCTACTTTTCCCAGCACCACTTATTGAGCAGGCTTTATTTTTTCCATTGTATGTTTTTGGTTCCTTTGTCAAAAATATTTGCCCATATACATGGGTTTATTTCCATTGGTCTCTGTGCTGTTTTTCTGCTCAAACCATGCTGTTTTGATTATTGTCACTTAGTACTATAATTTGGAATCAGAGAGTGTGATAACTGTCTTCATTCATTTTTCACTAGAATGCTTAGGAAGCATTTCACTAGAAGTCTTGTGGTTTCATACAAATCTTATGATTTTTTTGGTTCTATTTCTTTAAATAATGTCGTTGGAATTTTGGTGGTGATTACATTAAGTCTGTATATTGCTTTGGGCAATATGGTCATTTTAACTATGTTGATTTTTCCAATGCATGAATATGGACTCTCTTTTCATTTCTTTTCTTAAAAACAATGTCTTGCAGTTTTCAGTGCATAGGTCCTTCAAATTCTTTGTTAAGTTTATTCTTGGGTATTTTAATTTTTTCATTGTAATTGTAAAAGAAATTATTTTACTTCCATTTGATTTCTGAAATTTCATTATTAGTATGTTGGAATGCAATGGAATTTGTACATTGACTTTTGTATCCTGTAAATTTACTGTATATGTTTATTGTTCCTAGTAGTTTTTTGGAGTCTTTAGGGTTTTATATATGAAGAATCATGTCATCTGTAAAAAGTGACAGTTTTACATCTTTATTCTGAATTTGGATGCCTTTTATTTCTTTCTCTTACCTAATTGTCCTGGCTAGGACTTCCAGCATTATGTTGAATAATAGTTGTTTACCACCCATTCTTTTTCTTTTTTAATCCTCACCTGAGGACATTTTTTTTTTTCATTGCTTTTTAGAGAGAGAGGATGGGAGAGAGAACTTCAGTGCAAATGAGGAACATCAGTTGGTCGAACTCCAACCAACTGAGCTACACTGGCCAAGGCTTCCACCTGTTCTAAACAACTGACTTTAAATGGAACAGCCTTGGCCATATAGGTGTCCTCCTCCTGGGAGAACTTTCCTTTCAGACAGGATTACTAGCACTCCTAATGTATGTGAATGCAGATGACTTTATAGTCATCTATAACCCAAGATCAAAGAATAAAAAGTAATTATCTAGGACTGAATGACTCTAAAAAGAAATTTAATTGTGCTTAACTGACAATATAAGAACATTTACCATTTTTCTTGATTTATCAGTTTTAATGCTATCCTATTACAAACTGGAACATTTTATAAGTAATATCTCATGTAATGGTCTCCTTATAATCCAGTAAAAGTCCTAAATAAGTACTTTAATGTACAAAATAAACTAGAACATAATTTCAAAATTTTAAGAAATAAGTGTTATAAAAATGAAAGATTTTTGACTGAGCTTCTTAGAATGGTTAAATATTAGGGAAAATGCCTTTAGTGTCTCTTGTTGCTTTTTATTACAGTACAGTTGTTTTCATAGTTTCAATATAAATGTTACTTCATGAGGCATGATAAGTTCCCTGTTGATACACAAGGAGTATTCTTCTCATATGGAAATGATGCCACAATTCCGGCACTTCTCTCTGGCACTTCCGCTAAGATTTGGGTTTTATTAGACTTAGAGGTAAGAATGTCACTTTCTGGCAGGATCAGAATCTTGAAGATCTTATAAAATTACTTTTACATTTGTATGCATTGCAGGCAAAACTGGGTTACTCTGGATGGTATTTGAACCCTAGCCTTAAAGTAAATAGTTATAGGGGCAATAAAAGTACTCCTGGCAAATAAAAGTGATTAACTTGTGGCCCTCGAAGCTTTACAAAGCCTCTAGATAAAAATTAGTACCAAGGTCTAGTTTTATATGGCTTTGGTTATGTTAACCATATTAGGAAGGACATTTTTATTTCTTAATTAAAATAAAAAAAACAGCCAAGTAAGCAAAACATCACATTATTGGCACTGAATTAGAAAATAGCTAACCAAATGTAAGTGGTCAAATTTTCACTTATGTGGGAATAAAATTGGACTAGAAGCAGCCACTGAGAAAGCAAAATGGATACCTGACTTTGCTGCCATTTGACTAAGCACCTCTCCTAACAGCTGTTGGCAAAAACACCAATTTGCATCTTCAGATATACTTCAAAAAGAAAAAACATTGTGTAGAGTACTAGTCTCAAAGTAAGTGAAGTTTGAGCCCTTTCTCTAAGCAACTAACTCCGACTTTTGAAATACTTTTCGAAATATAAGTATGATGATCTTTGATAATTGTACATGTGCAAGTCAAGTTAGCAAACTGCTATTTTTCTCAGCTTGAACAGACTAACTATAAATTTAGTAACACTTTTGTTTGTGTTTTGGTCTTTAAGTACCTTTTGTGATTGTTATGTTTTGTACAGCCAGTTGTTCTGGAGTCGATTGTGTAAAACATTGCAAAAGAAAACATTTACTTCCATGCTGTGCCCCTTTGGGTTTTCCTTTCACAGAGTCCTTCTGAGAGCGGCAGAGTATCACCTGCAGATTGAGCGGAAACCGAAAAGGATCTTTCTACTGGTTCAACTAGGATGTTTTACTTAGTTCATTTTATTTGGTCATGCAAATCTGCCTTGTACCTTCACAACTGAGTCATTCAATCCTTACTTTAAGTTTTTCCATTGAATTTGTGTCAGTAAAATTACTTGCTAAAACCAGATGTTTGGCTCAAATAAGATCATTAACAAATGTTAAATTTAACATTGATAATAAATATTTACTGTATGTTTTTGTGGTGAAATAATTTTTCTTAACACCACAGTTTTCAATTTCATAGGGTTTTTTCAAAATAGCATTTTTTCTTTGGTTGTGTAGAAAGAGAAGCTGTAAGAATGAGATATCACAGGTTATTTTCTCTTCCCTAATGTAATATTAGTATGCTCTGGATTCAAGAGGAAAATGAAAACCTATCTTTTCTTGGAAAGAAAGAATGATTTGGGGGACTCTACTGCCCCTCAGTGGTTCATTTAATATTCATCTTAATTACAACTTTTTAACAAATTAACAACAAAACATTTGCAGGAACAGATTTTTTTTGTATTTTGTCTTTGGTGAGTTCCTAAGACTAATAGTAATGTAAATTATCTTGTGTTTTGTGTGTGTGTGTTCTCACTGATTAAACACTCAGAAGCCATGTCATAAAAAAAGTTCATGTTTTGCTTCCCCTGAAACAGGATTGATGACTGAGTCTATATGCAAAAGAGTGATTGACGTGCCAAGCCAGGATACGTAGAGAAAATGGTTAGCTCGGAAAATTTTACCTCTCTGAACATTCATTGTTCCAGGTCTAGGCACTAATAAGTGTTTTAATCTATATTTTGGTGACCTAACAGCAGAGAACTGTATTTCATTTTGAGGCTCCTGCCTGTTAAATTGGCTTAGTTCAGCTTTGAGTGTGTGAGTATGTGTGTCTGTGGAGAGGGGGCTGTGCCAGGCACTTCTGGAAACAGAGAGGCAAATAAAATATGGTCTCAGTCATTAAGCAATTCATCATTTATTATGAAAAAGAGAATATTTCACTTTTGTCCCCTTGACATTACCCAGCATTTGTTCATGGACTACATAATGAAAACTATCCCCTATTTCTTTTTTATAGTGTAATTTTATAATTTGCTGAAAGATGTTATGTTAAAAGTAATGATAAGATGTGGGGAAACTGGTTTAAAAAATCTATGGGATTGCTTTATAATGGGTATGGTATCTGACTGAGCTTTTAAAGAAATGCCTCTGTGCTTAAATTGATTCATGACTTTAGAGACATAATTGATTTATGATCTTATAGCCATAATTTACTTAAGACTGTCAATGGTTAGGCATTCCAAAACAGACTTAAATGAAAAGGAAATTTGCAATTGTGTTGAAAAAATAATCTTGTTTGACTTTTTACAATTTTACTTTTACCTCTATAGAATTTGAAGAAACAATGTGTTACGGAAAAGAAGTTGGGAAGAAGAAATTAACTTAATAATTATTTATCAGATATACTTTTGGGCACCGGAAATCAGTAGATTAGAAATAGGTAAAATTCAGTAAAATAGCAGGATACAAAATTAATTAGTTAAAAACAGACATATAAAACAGACATAAATCAGTTAAAAACAGACAGAGATAAATGGAACAGAATAGAGAGCACAAAAATAAACTCCACCTTTAGGGTAAATTAATAATTGACAAAGGAGGCACAAACATACAATGGAGTAAAGAGAGTTTATTCAATAAATGGTGTTGGTAAATCTGGACAGATACTGGTTTGGCCAAAAAGTTCATTTGTTTTTTTCTATAAGATGGCTCTGGTATCACTTAGTTGTCTTTAACTTCATTTGAAACAATTTTGTTAGACGGTATTGTGACAGCTGTCCTATCAGAGTGCATTAAAAAATACCTTCAAAACTTGTCAATTTTGGCGGCTGTTCAGCCCCTCCCGGTAACTGTCGGTAGCGGCCCCCGCCCGGGGGCTCGCATTGGCCACGAGGGAGCATCCTCGCTGGCGCTCCCGCGACTCCAAGGAAAGAATCGTCTCCATTTGCTGTGCCGGCAATAAGTGTGTTGCTTCCGTAACACACTGGGATGTTTTCAGCTGAGTTGACTGCTGACCTGTGGGCTTCCTCCAGGTGCTGGCTGACCGTCGTCCTTGCACACCCCCAGGCCCATCTGCAAGCCTGATCAACATGGGGTTTCACAGATGACCAAGAGCTGAAGTATGACAAGTTAGAAAATGCACGACACAAATGTAAAGAAAATGTTTAGCAACTCTGCCGTCTGTAACAGAGCTACCGCACTGGCTATTGGAAGGAGGAGATTCTGGAGATAGGGAGGTTGGCCTGCTGCTTCCTTTGCAGCTGTTGCGGGGAGTCCCGTGGAATGGAGAGCCCTGCGTGATTCTGGAGGATGTCTTTGATAATCCATTTGCATGCCATTTCATTTTCAAGAACCTCATGTTGGTGATAAAGACTGAGTCTAAGAATCTTGAAGAACAAGTGTTATGTTCAGTCTGTACCCATTAGAAAAGCTTCTGTCTTCTCATGCTGTGTTACCGCATCGAATGTGCAGGTTAAATTGAAAACGCAAAAGCTTTTTTTTTTTTTATAAATTTTTTTTAACCTTTTTTTTAAGATTTTTTAAATTTATTTTTTTTTTTAGAGAGGGAAGGGAGGGAGGGGGGAGAGAGAGAGAGAGATTGAGAGGGGGAGAGAGAGAGAGAGACATCAATGTGCAGTTGCTGGGGGTTATGGCCTGCAACCCAGGAATGTACCCTGGCTGGGAATCGAACCTGGGACACTTTGGTTCCCAGTCCGCGCTCAATCCACTGAGCTACGCCAGCCAGGGCTAACACAAAAGCTTTTTATAAAGGACCAGTTAGTACCTCTAAAAATGCTTATGAAGGGTCACATTGAGTCGTGGTGTTTATATATGTCTCACTTTTAAGGAAAATGCTATACTTCCCTAGTCATCGAAAATATCTACTCCCTGAGTTATATCTGTGGGAAGATATTAGTAGAACAATAAAGGGCTTTGTGGTGTCTAATTACATAATGAGGAAATTGGTGAGCAAGGTGGTAACTAAAATTAATTTCTTCCACTAAAGGAGCTAGTGTACACTTGAAAACAAAGACCCTCAGGAAATCCCCTTTAATCTTTATCTCAAAGATTCTTTCCTTCACGCCCAGGTAGCGGTTGTAAGCAGCCCAGGAAAGCGTTACAATGGAGCTGAGAAAAAATGGTGATACCAAAGTGATTACTTAGAAAGCAGTTTACATCTGCGAAGCAGTCCAGTATTAGGACCTTGACCAACTTTTACACTTCATATGCTTGGGTTATTGCTCCAGTTTGTAAAATATCGGTCTCTGGAGTAGCTTTATGCAGAATGCAAGAGTCTTTTTGAATTGGCTAATAGCTCTTGCTGGTCACCTTAAAATATGCTACAATATTACAAAGTTACAATGTAATATTTATTAATAGAAGGAAAATATAAAATTTAATATCTGGGCAACTGAGACCTTTAAACCTATTTTAAAAGTATAATCTTGACACCTATGACACTATTTTTGTCTTTGTTATGTAGAATTATGTCTATTCTACATTTCAAATATTGTATTTATTAATTCCAAATTCTATTCTCTGTATTGGGCTTTTCCAATAAAAGGTGTATGTGCTTCAGAGAGTGAAAAAAAAAAACTTGTCAATTTTTGTGTAGGCATTTTAATGTTGGCAATAGAAGAAAACAAGCAATATTTTCAGCATATTGTGCTTTATTACTTTAAAAAAAGTTAAAATGCAACTGAAATGCAAAAACTGATTTGTGCAGTGTATGGAGAAGGTACTGTGACTGATCAAATGTGTCAAAAGTGGTTTGCAACATTTCATGTGGGAGAATTTTTGCTGGATGATGCTCTATGGTTAGGTAGACCAGCTGAAGTTGATAGCGATCAAATTGAGACATTAATTGAGAGCAAGCAACATTCTACCATGTGGGAGATAGCCAACATACTCAAACTATCCAAATCAGCAGTTATTGGTGAAAATGAAGAATGTGTCTTCTATTTTATAGAAAAGATTAAATGGACTTTTTGGCTAACCTAATATGTGAAAAAAAAAAAAAGAAAAGTAAAGAAACTAGACCAGCTTCTTACACCACACACAAGAATAAACTCAAAATGGATTAAAGACTTAAATATTAGACTGGAAATCACAAAAATCCTAGAAGAAAATTAGGCAGTAGAATCTCAAACATTTCTAGTAGCAACTTTTTTTTCTGATATATCTCCTCAGTCAAGAGAAACAAAAGAAAAAATAAACAAATGTGACTACATCAAACTAAAAAATTTTTGCACAGCAAAAGAAACCATCAACAAAATAAAAAGACAACCCACTGAATGGGAGAACATATTTGCCAGTGCATCCCATAAGGGATTAATATCCTAAGTTTATAAAGAACTTTTAAAATTCAACACCAGAAAAACAAACAGTCCAATTAATAAATAGGCAAAGGACCTGAATAGACACTTCTCCATAGAGGACATACAGATGGTGAATAGACATGTGAAAAGATGCTCAATGTTACTAAACATCAGAGAAATGCAAATTAGAATTACAATGAGATATTGCCTCATACCTGTCAGAATGGCTACCATCAATAATTCAATAAACAAGTGCTAGTGAGGATGTGGAGATAGGGGAACACTCATGCATGTTGGTAGGAATGCAGATTGTATAGCCACTGTGGAAAGAAATATGGAGTTACTTAAAAAATTAAAAATCAATCTGCCTTTTGACTCAGCAATCCAACTTCTAGGAATATATCTGAAGAAACCCAAAATGTAATTCAAAAGGACATAAGTACCCCTTATGTTCATTGCTGTGGTGTTTACAAGCCCCAAGGTATGGAAGCAGCCCAAGTGCCCATCAGATGAGTGGATAAAACAACTATGGGATATTTGCTCAATGGAATACTACTGGGCCATAAAAAAGAAGAAAATTTTATCCTGTGTGAGAGCATGAATGGACCTGGAGAACATTATGCTAAGAAACTCAGTGAGATACAAGGAAACACAGATGGGAAGCTTAGTGAGCTTGGAAATAAAATCAAAACATGTACTTTACCAAAGAAAGTTAAACTTCCAGAAAAGAACCAAATAGAAATTCTGGAGATAAAGAATTCAATAAAAGAGAGAAAGAATGAGCTAATGAACTTAGAAAATAGTGCTGACCAGAGAAAAGAATTAGTGATATTGAAGATAGAAATCTAGAAATGACACAGATGGAAGAAGAGAGAGACCTGAATATTAAAAAAAAAAAAAGAATGCTAGGAGAGCTATTAGACTTTATCAAAAAGAGTAATATAAGGATAGACATACCAGAAGAAGAAGAAAGGGAGAAAGGAACAAAGAGTCTATTTAGACAAATAGTTGGTAAAAATTTCCCAAGCCCATGGCAAGAGCTAGATCCTTGAATCCAAGAAGCAAACAGAACAACTAATTATCTCAATCCAAAAAGGCTCTCTACAAGGCACATTGAATTAAAACCATCAAAAATCAATTACAAGGAAACAATCCTCAAGGCAGCCAAGGAAAAGAAGATAGTCATCTACAAAGGAAAGCCCATTAGATTATCATTGGGCTTCTCAACAGGAACTCTACAAGCTGGGGGAGAGGAGAATAAAATATTCAAACTACAGAAAGACAGGAATTGCCAGTCAAGAGTAATAGGTCCAACAAAGTTATCCTTTAGATATGAAGGAGAAATAAAGACTTTTCCAGACATAAAAAAGCTGAAGCAATTTGCCACCAAAAGAGCCCCATTTCAGGAAATACTCAAGGGAGTTATTTTACCTGAAACCAAAAACAAAGAACACAAAACTATGAGTAAGATCACCAGCCGGGAGACAGAAGCAGGATATTGCAACTCTTTTTCAGAGTAGGGTACTATACATTTAATTATCACATAAAGGTTAAAGGAGGTAGAAACATTAAAAAAAAGAGAGAGAAAGAAGACAGTATCTGTTGCAATTTGGAAATGAACTCATAGCACAAATAAGGATAATCTGGGACAACAAAAACATAAAAAGGGGAGCAGTAAAGGTTTGAATTTCAAAGGGGAATGGAGATAAGGTGCATTCAGAAGAAAAAGGACTACTGGATATATATATTTTTTTTTTGCATAAAGCTGAAGATAACCACACACACACACATACACACACACACACAAAAACTGAGAAACATAATTTAGAAGAGAAAACTGAGGAAAAAATTATAGGGTACCACAAAACTAAAATGACAGATGGAAATGCAAGGGAAAGGAAACAATGAAGGCAGTAAGCTACTAGAATGCAAAAGATAAATCCCCATACATCAGTAATCACCCTAAATGTAAATGGACTGAACTCACTAATAAAAAGGCACAGAGTAGTAAACTGGATCATAAAATAAAACCCAACCATATGCTGCATTCAGGAGACACATCTCAGCTGCAAAGACAAATATAGACTCAAAGTGCAAGGGTGAAAAATGATCCTCCAAGCAAATGGCACCCAGAAGAAATCAGGTGTAACCATACTTATATCTGCTAAAATAGATTTCAAAATAAAAAAGGTAACAAGAGACAAAGATGGACATTATATAATGATAAAGGGGTCACTACATCTAGAAGACATACCACTTTTCAACATATATGCTCCAAATCAGGAGATGGAAATGCATAAAGCAGCCACTAACAGAAATAAAGAAACTGACAAAAATGCAGTCATAGTAGAGGAACTAAATACCCCATTGACAGCTCTAGATATGCTACTCAGGCAGAAAATTAATACAGAAATACTGATTGTAAATGACATTTATAGGGCCTTTCATCTCAGAACACCAAATTATACATTCTTCTCTAGTGCACATGAAACATTCTCAAGGATAGACCATATATTGGGACACAAAACTAGCCTCAACAAATTTAAGGAAATTGAAATCATACCAAGCGTATTCTCTGACCACAATGCTGTGAAAGTAGAAATCTACTGCAAAAAAGAAGTGGAAAAAACCACAAACACGTGGTGATTAAACAACATGCTACTAAAAAACAACTCGGTCAAAGAGGAAATAAAAGTTGACATCAAAAGATATAGAGAAAAATGAGAATGATAATATATATCAAAACTTTTGGGATACAGTAAAAAAAGGGAAGTTTATATCACTACAGGTCTATCTCAAGAAACAAGAAAACTCCCAAATAAACATCCTAACATTACATGTTAACTAGAAAAAGTAGAACAAAATACTCCAAGTCAGCAGAAGACAGAAAATAATAAAAATTATAGCAGAATTAAATGAATTAAAAACCAAAAAGACTATACAAAAATTAATGCACCAAAGAGCTGGGTCTTTGAAAAGACTGATAAAACTGATAAACTTCTGGCTAGACTCACTAAGAAAGAAAGATAAAAACTCAAATAAACAAAATCATAAGTGAAGGAGAAGGCATCACAAAGGATCATACAAAAGTGCTGTTAAGGACATATGACACCAATTTCAATAACCCAGGTGAAATGGATAAGTTCCTATAAATATATAACTTTTCTAGACTGAATCATGAAATACTGGCACATCTGAATAGACTAATCAACAGTGAGGAAATTAAAACAACCATCAAAACCCTTCCAAAAAATGAAAGTCCAGGACCAAATGGCTTCACTAATGAATTCTACCAAACATCCAAAGAATATTTAATGCCCATCTTTTTAAAACTCTTCCAAAAAAAATTGAGGAAGAGGCAGTACTTTCTAACATATGCTTTGAGGTCAACATAACCTGATGCCCAAAGTTGGCAAGGATAACACAAAAAAACTACACACCAATATCTCTGATGAATGCAGATGCAAGAATCCTCAACAAAATACTAGCAGATATAGTACAACAATACATTAAAAATAATGCATCACAGTCAAGCGGGGTTCATCTCGGGGCACAAGGATGGTTCAACATATGCAATAGATAAATGTAATACACCACATCAGTGAAACAAAGGATAAAAATCATATAGTCATATCAAAGAATGCACAAAAAGAATTTGACAAGATACAACATACATTTATTTAAAAAAAAACTCAAATGGGTGTAAAAGGAAAGTACCTCAACATAGAAAATGCCATATATAACAAAACTTAGCTAAAATCATACGTCACAGTGAAAAACTGAAAGCTTTCCTCTAAGATCAGGAACAAGACAAGGATGCCCACTCTCACCACTGTTATTCAACATCGTACTGAAGTCCTGGCCAGAGCAATCTGGCAAGAGAAAAAAAAAATCAAAGACATCCAAATTGGGAATGAAGAAGTAAAATTGTCACTTTTTACAGATAACATGAGTTTTAGTTTAGAAAACTCTAAAGACTACACCAAAAAACTACTAGAAAGAATAAATTAAAAAATAAAACAATAAATAAAAGGATACAAAATCCATTGAGTTCTTACATACCAGCAATGAAATTTCAGAAAAACAAATGAACTACCCCCACCCACAATTCCTTTTGCAATTGCAGCAAAAAGAATAAAATACCTAGGGATATACTTAACAAAGAATGTGAAGGACCTATATATACTGATAATCACAAGACATTGTTTTTAAAAATAGAAGACACAAAGAAATGGAAAGATGTTCCATGTTCATTGACCAGAAGACACAACATAGTTAATATGGCCATATTAATGTACTAATCTATTTCTGTTATTAATTCAAATCCCCTTTTTTCAATATTAAAGGCAACACTATGATAAACGTCTTCAGAAGCATGTAACCTTTTTATCCTACTTGTATAATAAAATACAATTAAAATTCTTTCTAGATCATCTAGGATCTTTTAAAGTTATATAAAGAAAATATGTTGAGCAATTTTTAAAATGAGGTATTTTGTTAGTTTTTTTAGATATGTAACTCAAAAGTAGCACAAACCACATAATAGCTCTTGCCCCCCTCCCCACCCCACCAAAAGGAGTAAGTAATGTATCCCTCCTTAAAACAATCCAGTGTTTTAGGAACTATTTTTATATCTTGGGATCAGTTAATCAAAAGAAAGATATCTAGTAAAGATTACCGAAACCAATATACAGATTAATGCTATCACCACCAAAATTCAAATGACATTTTTCCCTTATATTGTTTATTTTTTGTTGTATTTTTTCCATTATTATTTAACCCTTTATACCTCTATCCCCCCTGCAATCACCACACTGTTGTCCATGTCCATGAGTCCTTTCATTTTGCTCACTCCAGCCACCCCTTAATACCTCCCTTATCTGTCATCCTGCTCTCCATCTATGAGTCTGTCTCTATTTTGCTTGTCAGTTCATTTTCTTCATTGGATTCCATGTGAGTGAAATCATGTGGCACTTGTCTTTCTTTGACTGGCTTATTTTACTTAGCATAATGTTCTCCAAGACCATCCACACTGTCGCAAAGGGTAAAATTTTTTCTTTTTCTTTTTTTATGGCCGAATAGCATTCCATTGTGTAAATGTCCCATATTATTTTATTCACTCATCTACTGATGGACATTTAGGCTGCTTCCATATCTTGGTCATTGTAAATACCACTGCAATAAACATAGGGGTGCTTATGTTCTTTCTAATTAGTGTTGGGGTTCTTCATTATATATATAGTCCCAGAAGTGGGATCACTCAGTCAAAAGGCAGATCCATTTTTAATTTTTTTTATGAAATTCCATACTACTTTCCACAGTGACTGCACTGTCTGCATTCCCACCAACAGTGCAAAAGGGTCCCCTTTACTCCACTACCTCACCACCATTTGTTTGTTAATTTATTGATAATAGCCATTCTGATAGGTGTGAGGTCATAGCTCATTATGGTTTCAAATTGCTTTTCTCTGATGATTAATGATGTTGAACATCTTTTCATATGTCTATTGGCCATCTGCATGTCCTCTTTGGAGAAGTATTTATTCAGGTCCATTGCTCATTTTTAATTGGATTGTTTGTGCTTCTGGTGTTGAGTTTTAAAAGCTCTTTATAAATTTAAGATATTAATTAACCCCTTATCAAATGTATTGGCAAACGTGTTCTCCCATTCAGTGGGTTGTCTTTTTTATTTTGTTGATGGTCTCCTTTGTTGTGCTAAAACTTTTTAGTTTGATATGGTTTCATTTGTTAATTTTTTTCCTTGTTTCCTTGTTTGAGGAGATATATCAGATAAAATGTTGCTACAAGCAATGTTTGAGATTTTACTACCTATATTTTCTTCTGGGGCTTTTATGGTTTTGGGTCTAATATTTAAGTCTTTAATCCATTTTGAATTTATCCTTGTGTGTGGTGTAAGAAGATGGTCTAGATTCATTTTTACGCATGTCCAATTTTTCAACACCATTTATTGAAAACTATCAGTCCACTGTATGTGCTTGCTTCCTCTGTCAGATAATTGACTTTAAAGTTGACTTTATAATTGACTATAAAGGTGTGGGTTTTTTTCTGGGGTCCCTGTTCTGTTCCACTGATTTATGTGCCTGTTTTTATACTAGTCCATGCTGTTTAGATTACTATGGCCTTGTAGTATAGTTTGATTTTAGGCAGCATGATCCCTTTGTTCTTCTTTCTGAGGCTCAATGTTGCTATGCCAGGCATTTTGTGGTTCCATATACATTTTTGAAATATTTGGTCTAGTTCTGTGAAATATGTCATTGCTATCTTGATTGGAATTGTGTTGAGTCCACAGATTGCTTTGGGTAGTATGGACACTTCAATGATATTAATTCTTCCTATCCATGAACACGGTATGTGCTTACACTTATTTGTATCTTCTTCCATTTCTTTCTTCACTGTCTTAGAATTTTCTGAGTACAGATCTTTTACATCCTTGGTTAGGTTTATCCCTAGGTATTTTATTCTTATAGAAGCAATTTTAAATGGAATTGTTTTATTTCCCTTTCTGTTATTTCATTATTGGCATATAAAAATGCAACTGATTTCTGGATATTAATTTTGTCTCCTGTTACTTCACTGAATTAATTTATCAGTTCTAGTAGATTCTTAGTGGCATCTTTGGGGTTCTCTTTGTACAGTATCATGTCATCTGCAAATAAAGACAGTTTTACTATTTCCTTTCCAATTTGGATGTCTTTAAGTTCTTTTTGTCTGATTGCTATGGCTAAGACTTTCAGTACCATGTTGATTAAGAGAGGTGAAAGTGGATATTCCTGTCTTGTTCCTGATCTCAGCCTTTGAGTATAGTAAGCTTGCTTGTAGGTCTTTGCTTTTCATCACTTTGAGTATTTCATGCCTATCACTTTTGTCCAGCATCTGTTGAGCAATCAGATGACAATTCTATGGAATCTCCTTTGTAGATAATTAACTGCTTTTCTCTTGCTACTTTTAAGATTCTCTCTCTGTCTTTAACTTAACTTTGGCATTTTAATTATTATGTGTTTTAGTGTGAGTCTTCTTGTGTTCATCTTGTTGGAATTCTCTGCACTTCCTGGATTATGTCTATTTCCTTAGTCAGATTAGGAAAATTTTCAGTCATTATTCCTTTGAGTAGGTTTTCAATCCCTTGCTCTCTCTCTTCTTTCTCTGGTACCCTTTATGATGTGAATGTTGTTACACTTTGTTACACCAGAAGTACAGAAGCCCATTAAACTATTCCTATTTTTCAAAATCTTTTTTCTTTTAATGTTCTGACTGGGTGTGTTTTATTATCTTGTATTCTAAATCATTGATTCAGTTCTCTGCTTCATCTAATGTACTATTAAGTGTATCTACTATTTTTATTTTTATTTGTTACTTTTTAATTGATCTTCAAATACAGTTGTCTCCATTTTCCCACCACTACTTAATATATTCTTCATTTCAGTTACTGTATTCCTTATTTCTAATTATTTTTTTATGGTTTCTATATCTTTGTATAAATTCTCACTGAGTTCATTGGGCATTTTTTTTTTTTTAATCCTCACCCAAGGACATTTTTTCATTGCTTTGAGAGAGGGAGAGAGAGAGAGAGAGAGAGAAACATTGATTGATTGCCTCCCATACTGGCCTCAACTGGAGATCAAACTCACAAACTTTTGGTCTCTCCATGGGATGATCCTCCAACCATCTAAGCCACAGCAGCCAGGGCTCATTGAGCATGCTTATAACCACTGATTTGAACTGCGTATTTGTTTGATTTCTTGCTTCAATTTTGTTCAGTTCTTTTTCTGCAACTGTGTCCTTTTCTGTAATTTGGGACGTTTCTTTGTTTCCTCATTTTAGCTGCATATGTGTTCTTTTATGTATTAGGTGGGTCTGCTGAATCTCCCAGTCTTGGCTGGGTGGTCTAGTGTATTAAGCATCCTATGGAGCCCTGTGGTACCATCTCCCTGGTCACCTGAGCTGGGTGATCCTTGTGTGTGCACCCTCCCGTTAGTATAGTTGAGCCCTGATTGCTGTTGGCACATCAGCGGGTAGGATTCACCTTAAAGCTGGTGCTCAGAGCTGGGGAGGCTGGTGTGAGCCTGGGATCCCTCACTCTTCAGGAGTGATCTCCCCAGCTGAGATATCCCTTGTGATTCTTATCTGCTACATATGGGTACAGGAGCAGCCTGTTTCACATATCCACCTTTCCTACCTGTGTTGACATGGCTTCTTCTTTATACCCCTAGTTACAGGATTTCACTTCACCTAGTCTTCATATGGTTCTCAAGGGTAGTTGTTTTACAGTTTAGTTCTAATTTTGAAGCACAGTGTTTACATACTCCTCCATCTTGTTCGGAAGTTGCAGGTGAGGGCTAGTTTTGATGCTAATCTGTTAAGATTGTTCTGACCCCAGGTAAACTCTTCTTAGCTCTTTTCTTGGTTCACTCTAATACAGTATCTGCCCTACAATTTAGTTTATTGTTCACATAGAGCTATCAGACTACTCTTAATTACCACCAAATCACTGTTTTTGAGAGTACTTAGGTTTGAACTTTGCCACATTCTGTTTCAAATGAACTCAGTTCTTTGAAGGAGAACTTTGAATCTATCTCTTCTTATGTGATACCTCTGCCTCTGACAAGCTACTGCTCTGAGAACTGAGTGGATTTAGTCCCTTTGAGAGCCTTTCTATTTACTCTTGTCCTTAGCATGTAAGCATTCAAGGTGCCAGCACAAGGCTTTTCCCAAGGTCTCTCTATATGGGTCCTGAACTCCAATCCCCCCCATTTCATCCCCTTATTCTCATGAGTCAGCCTAAAACACTGTTCAGTTTGCCAGCCTCCACATTGTCTCATCATGAATGGTAAATGCACTGAAGATAAAAACAGTACCTGATACTGAGCTTATCTACTTTGGCTTTCAGTTTTTCATGGATTCAAGCTTGCACAAATCCTCAATTCTCACTACTTAGGTAGTTTCCAAATGTGTCTTCACATTGATTTATGTTCTTCATTCTGTGCAGCTGTTTTTTGAACAGGGAAGATTGCTCTAAAGTAACTGGTTTTACCATTCCCAGAAATAAAAACTCCACTCAAAATTTTAGCTCTTCACCTTGGGTTTCTGCACTATTTTGTGGAAGGCCCCCCCCCCATGGGGGGGCTCCAACCTCAGAGCTCCCCCTACCCCATCCACCATGGATGAGAATAAGTCTACCAAAACATGACCTGCTTGGGGAAGAAAGGTGGCTGATCTCTCAAAGGAGAAGGGCCAGGAGCCTTTTCCTTAATGGGCTTTTATTGGGTTCAGTTTGCACAGGAGTACAGGTAAAGCTCATCAGTCACTGTCAGGCAGTAAGGATCAAACAATCGATAACATATAAAGAACTATGAGGGCTTATTCTGAGTCAGGGTCTGTTAGCTAAAGGGCCATAAAACTTTGGGGAACAAACTCATTTCATGCTTGGACCCTTATCAGAAAACTGAGGGCTTTCTTAGCAAAGCAGGTTTCACAGGATTTTATATATTCTTTCTTAGGTCTGATCGCCCAGGGGAACCCGCCCTTTCCAGCCCAGGGCTGCACTGCCCTCTGTCATTGTTTCAGGCTTAAGCCAGGCAGGGGAAGTAAAACAGCCAAGAGATTAGGAGACATCTGGCAGGCAGAATAAGGACTCAGGCTGTGTCAAAGCTGAGGGGCAAGGGTCCATCATCCCCTTTTTGTATAGCCCACCAAGTCCTTCCCTGAGGCCCCTTTGTGACTTTGCCTGTCTTATGTTGTCCTTCCCTTGAGAATTCTTACCTGTCATTGGCTAACGGGTCAGGCTTAGGGCCGAGCACGGTAAAGGGGGCAGAGGTGGCACCCCTGCCAGGGAGATAAGCTTTGTCTCCTTAGTGGCTTATGGTTCCAAGGTCTCTTACTCAGCCTTAGCCATGGGAGGTTACAGCCTCTGAAACTAGGCAGGGTGGTTCCCAACACCCCTCACCCCAAGGTAGAGTCACTTTTCACCAGGCTTATAAAATGTGAAGAAGAGAACACTGACCCCCTTGCACTGTTAGACACTGCCTTGATTAGCATCAGATCTGCAGACTCAACCTCTGTGTGACTTGAGAATGTTTGCACCAAAGGAAGAGGCCAAAAGGATAATCCCAGCATTAGCTTATATATTAGTTTGCTAGGGCTGCCCAAACAAAGTACCACAGGCTGATTTGCTTAGAAAATGGACATTTATTTTTTCACAATTCTGGAAGAGTCCAAGGTCAAAGTGTTGACAGGCTAGGTTTCCTCTGAGGCCTCTCTCCTTGGTTTGCAGATGGGTATCTTCTCCCTGTGTCTTCACAAAGTCTTTCATCTCTGAATGTCTGGGTACAAATTTCCTTTTATAACCAGTCATGTTGAAATTAGGGCCTACCTTAAGCACCCGATTTTAACTGATTTCTTTAGTGACCCTGTCTAGAAATACAGTCACATTCTGAGATTCTGGGGTGTTAAGGCTTCAACATAAGAATTTTAAGAGGCACAATTCAGCCCATAATTACTGAGGTAGTGGATCTTGGCTTTCCAAGAAATATCCTTCCCATACATTGGAGGCCATTACAATTTAGCTCCTATAGACCCTTCAGGAAATGGCTATTAAACCACTGGACTCGGTGATAAAGCAAAGAGACCTCGTCCCAGGGAATGTCAATGGGTTCTTGTTGCTGGAGTTCCTGAGATGGCGATACTTCCGCCCTGTCATAGGCCTGGGTGTTCAACATTCCCTCGAATAAAATGAGATATCTCAGTAGTTTCTAAAAACTATCCTCTTTAACTTAAAATTATCTCTAATTTCTTCATTTTCAGAACACATTAGAAAGTTTAAAATGCTTTAATATTTAAAAATAAGTAAAATGTTTATAACTTTTCAAAAGAATTTACATCATTCCATTAAAGGCCAACCTCATGAAGAGCATACATACATCTTTAGATGATTTCTTACTGAAGTATCACAAGCATTAAGTTATCAAAATGATAGATATCATATTGTATATACATAATCTCTGGAGTAAAGAAAGATTTCAAGGAGAAGTTAATTATTTAAATGTATATAATACCACATTTACCTAACATATATTTATCAAACATTTACTATATAATTTTACATAGTTTAAAGCAAGCACTATGGTCATTACAAAAAATAAAACAAAAAAACCAAAAATCTACTAATTCCCGTACCTTATCCTCAAAGGGTATATAATGTAGCTGGAGAGACACTGAAAGCCTACAATGTTATGTGGAATGTTAAGAATCCTCTTTACACAAAGAACATACTATCCTCTAAGTCAGCGATTTTCAACCGGTGTGCTACAGAATTTTTAAAACATGAAATATTCGACTATCTAGTCAGGGGTACTGACTTCTTCTCCCTAAGAATGTCAAAGAAAAAAACAACAACAGACAACACAGCAATAGCCATACAGTGTGAATGAATCAAAGTTATATATATTTTTTGTCAAATTAGCAAAAAATATATTTTTTGGTGTCACAGAATTTTAGTCATTACTTTGTGTGCCATGAGATGAAAAAACATTGAAAATTGTTGCTTTCAGTTATAACTATATTAGCACAGATATTATATTGCCAAAGCAAATATAGGAATTACTGAAATGTAAGGTAGAAAAATTAAGAATAAATTTGATTCAATAAAAATAGCTGGATTTTCAGCAAGGTCAATCATTTATAATATAGGTATTTCAAAAGAGCAGCTAAAAGTAAACAATTGCAAAATAAAGGCTATAGTGATTCTAATGACAGGGTCCACATTCCTGTGTGACTTCCAGGACAAGAACAGTTCTTTTTTTCGTATGTCTAAGGCATGAGAGTAAAAAAAAGATTATGGGAAATTGTTTTCGGGACATGCTTTGGCCACCTTGTTCTTTTGACTGATTGTGTAGTGCCGAACTACTCTGGAGGAAACAGAATAAAATACTTCACTTACTACACACTTTCTCGTAAAAAGGTAATTGAAGAAGCATATCATAAATCATGTATTTATAGTAGTGCTATCTTAGAACACATTTGAGCAACTACATCAGCTTTTTCTTATTTTTCCACTTTATATATTAAAAAAGAAAAATAAAACCTATTCCCTAAATGCAATATTATGGCACCACCTACTGGAAATTTAGAAGACACACAACACTCAAGTTTTTCTAATGTAACTACCCTTCCACAACTACAAGCATTTAAAAAATTATCAATAAAGAGATCAAAGAAATGCCCAATATATACACACTGGTGAAGGCGTAGAGAAATCTCACAAAATTATTAGTAAATTTTTATGTTAGGGGAGTCTCTAGTTCAACCATTTTCATTTTGGGTACTATTAACCAGATGATCTAATTTGGATTAATGAAACAGAATATATTTATTTACTACCCAGAACACCAACTCATTAACTTATAAAAGATAATTGCTTAAATGGAAAATTTGGTTCTATTTTTGCATCAATCTGTTTGAGAAGCCCAATTAAATCTAATTGGATAAACATGTCACAGATTGGGTTTTCTAGAAGACCACAATTGAGGCAGAGTTGGTGTGCAGAGAGGGGGGTCTGTGGAAGCAACAGGGAAAACTAGAGGGTTGACGTGGAGAGAGGACAACTTTGAGCATCGAAGCCACGGCCAATCCCGTGTAGAACTCTGGATCACATAGGCTCTGCTTTGGGCCACAATGCCTGACCTTCGCCCGACGCAGCAGCGGCACCACACGTGGGAGCTCCAGGGAGGAGTTCCCTAGTCCCGGAGTGAAGCAGCCTTCTGCCCTGAGGCAATCCCTGAAGGGCCAGCCTGTAAATAGCCGCCTTGAAAGGGAATCAGGGTGGCTCCTCTCTGTGTCTACATCAAGGTGGGATGACAGACTGTAAAGAGGTTTTAAGGCTACATTCAGAGAAACATTTAATCCTTCTACCTTTCTAAAATCTTCCTTTTCACTGCGTAACTGCCATCACAACCAAGCCAAATTCCTTCCCAGTATCAACATGTGAAAGAATTTTTTATGCTGACTTCTGCAAATGTTTATATTTATCTCTCGGTCATGGCTCATGTGAAACCATTTTTAAAACCAGGTTTCTGAAGACCAACACTTTTCATTTTCTATTTCCTACCTTTCTGGGTGTAAGTTGTTTGACCCACATCCGATCTGAATTCGCTACTGCCAGATCCGAACCACTGTCACCGCCAACCTGTAGCTACTGCAAATGAAAAGTTCCGAGATTTTCCAGAACATGTATGCCAGGGAAATTGTAGCCACAAGCTCCCATCTCCAGATAAGCAGCTTGTGATTGTAAATTGCTCCCTCTAGAGGAAAAGATAAAAAAGACATGTTTCTTTACTGTCTTGTCTGCCTGGGTAGGTTTTCTCCTTTCCCTGACGCTTTCTTTTTCTTTTTGCCTGGGACCGAGATGTAATTTAATGTTCTTTCTCCTGCTTCCTGGCCTGAATTAAGTTTTATGGACCCAAAGATCCAGTTACAGCGAGAGGAGAAGCTTTTACATAAAAACATGTGAAATTATGTAGAAAAGTTAATTTTAGAATAGGAAAATAGCAAATTCATAAAAAACATGACATGCCAATAAATAAAATTAAATCTAGTCATCTCAGTATTTTTTCTTACATATTCCAGCAATTCTATAATTTTTTTATGGGGAGACCAAAAGGAATTCAGTCTTCCTTTTGGCATAGTTGATAAACATGGAATCAGGCTTTCTTGATTTCTGGCCATTGAGGCCATTTCTCACTTTCTTTCCAGGCTAAAGGGTGCACTGAAACTGTTTCGATATTTTATCCAATATGGTAAGTACTTTGTTAGTGGGGAGTATTTTCTAGCTGCATTGGCAGCCAGGTTGTTGGAAATCTAAGTCCCCGTGGAATTTTTGAGGCCATTCCAACATGCCTTCTGTCTCTCTCCACTGAAACCACTCTCATGAACAACTGGCTCTTTGTCTTCATTTTACTCGGAAGACGACCACTTCCTACATTTAGAAAAATTCTTCTGTCTTGGACTGAAAGACACCAGCCTTTACGACTTTGTTTGATATTTCCATTTCCTTTGCTGGTTTCCCCTCCAGCACAGCACCTTTGAACCCTTCTGAGAACTCAGGCTGGGGGCCTCCTCTCTTCTCTCTGCATAATCCTATTACATTTTGTGCATTCCTTTACTTTCATCTCCATCTCAGAACTGACGATTCTTAAGTTTATGTCTCTAGGAGGACAATTCTGCTTCACCCTCCACACTTATAACTCCAACTGCAAACATACACATGCAGAAAATTAAACCATACCAAACCACATAAAATTGGAAGCAAGTTCAGGGGTCATGCAGATGTCCCTTCCAATCAGTATCTTCTCTTCCTCCTAGAAGTTACCATTATCTGGACTTACACAAATGGCAATCCTTTTTTAAAAAATTTACCTGATTTTTTTCTTGAACATTAAATAAATGGAATTATACTAGATGTACTTTTATCTCACTTCTTTCACTCAGTATTATTTTTATAAGATTCACCCATGTTGATATATGTGGCTGTCATTTTCTCCTTTTTATTGCTGTATAGTATTCCATTATATGAATATCCCCAAATTTAGGTTTACTGTTGATGGATATTTGAGTCATTTCTAGTTTTTGCTAGTGTAAACAATGCTTCTAAGGGCATTTTTATATGTGCAAACATCGTGATACACAGGTACCCAGATATTAGGAAAAGTACTAAGGAATTACTAAGTAAGTGTGCTTATAGCTTTAGATGTCTTAAGATAATGCCAAATGCTATTCCTAAGCGGTTGCAATATTTACATACCCATGGTACAATTTGTGTGTTCCTATTGCTGCATACACACCCCATGACAATTTGATAGTGCCAAATGTTTTTTGCCAATCTTGTGGGCATTTGGTGGTATCTCACAGTGGTTTTAATTGCATTTATCTGATTACTAATGAGGTTGAGCACTTTTTCTTGTTTAGCAATCATTTGTATCTATTCTTTGTGAAGCCCCTGTTCAAGTCCATTTTTACATCAGAAGAAAAGTTTGAAGAGTCATAGACCCTCGACCAATTCCAAGACTCAAGTCAGTTTGCAGCTCCAGAGCTGCCTGAATGAAGGGAAGACGTAGACCCCTTAAGAAAGTTCCTAATTCTGTGGCAGAAACACCCATACTCTAAGTTATGACCTCCCCCCTAAAGGGACTTGTGCCCCTTTGCCAAGGTGACTGTGCTTTGGGGAACACAACACAGTCAGGCATTTCCAATATGCTGGACCCTGTATCCAAACTGACACTAATCCCTGGGGATGCAGGAATGCTGCTATGGTACGAACACCAGCAGGAGTAGAAATTTATGTAGGTGAGATGATTAGTTTTGGGTTAGGTTCATCTTCACTGTATTCTATTTCCAGCAGCTTTTTACACAGGACGACCTTTGGCCTTCTGGAACAGTCTTGTTTTTGAGCATTTAATTTCCTGGAGGGTTAGACTGTCTGGGCCCCCTGGGGTTTTTTTGCAGCACCATAGTGTCCATGCCCTTTTGTACTCATCCACAAATGGGAGCCTCTCCCAGGTTCGCCAGTTGTTCTCAACCTACGTGCAGGAGGTTCCCATCGGTTTGGGGTCATCTCACCTATGCCCCGTCTTCATTCACTTCTATTGCCTTGTCCTCTTGCACACCGCAAAGACCTCCTGCAACACTGCCTTGTCTTTTCACCCTCTCCATGGGATCTTCCAATGAAGAGAAAGCTTAATTTAATGTGTTCGCATTTATAAAAAATTTCCTTCATGTTGAATTTTTAAAAATTTTAATTATTGTTCAAGTACAATTTTCTGTTTTACTCCCATCTCAGCCCACCCACCCAGCCCTTCCCACCTCCCTCCCATTTCTACCTCCCCTGCTAGTTTTTTTTTTGTCCATGTGTCCTTTATACTTGTTCCTGTAAACCCTTCCCCATGTTGAATTCTTTTCCTGTTAAGAAATACATTATTAATTTAAGATCTTCAAGAATACTCCCTTATGCTATCATCTAAAAGATTTATAGACTTCTGTGATTTGGCCATCATGGAATAGCTGGTATCAGAATAACTGTCCTGCCATCAATGCCCGCAAAATTAGGTAAAAATATATGAAACACCTACTTTCAGTGTTTGAACGATGCATAGTGCGAAGTTGCAATACTTGGGGGCATTGAAGCACCCTGGGTAACCTTCCTGGAGACACTGTCAAACATGGGCAACCGAAAAAGGAAGCTTTTGTACTGGGTGCAGTTTCCAGGACTATTGAAGGCAGACTGAGGTTCCGAGCTGTTACCTGTAACAGCTTGTAACAAACCAAGCTGTTACACTTAGTTTTTATTTTTATTTTTCTAAGAAATTAAATTGCTTCTTTGAAAAATGATTCTTATATATTTCTTAAATAATACATTTTTAATGATCGTCCAAATTTTAAATGATGTGTTGTGTGGAAGTGTGAGCATGGCCTAATTTTCATAATTATTGAAAAGGGTGAGGACAATTATAAGTAGTACTCCATTTCCTTTCAAACCTTAGGCTTGCGATTTAAGAATGCCAGCTTTCAAAATAAGGACCAAGCAGAAAACTTTGCAATTTTTCACTAAAAATATATCAGTTTTGTTAACATACCTGTTATATTGATATTTTGTCATTTTAAAATTAATATATTTTTACAGTTTCAAGTAGCAATAGATACAACTGGCCCAAACAAAAGCTCCTTTAGGCCTTCAATAATTTTTGAGTGTGAAGAGGTCCTGAGACCAAAAGGTTTGACAGCTCCTGTTCTAGATCAATAATATTCAATTAGAAACATTTTTTTCAAGGTGGGAAAAAGGCTCATTCATAAACACCAAAAAACCATTAAACACATGGAGATGCCTAGAATTAAAGGCAGATGAAAATAATTTTAAAATTCTACTAAGGAACAATAAATTCTACTAAGGAGTATTAAAAAAAGGCAATATTCTTTTTAGATAAGAAGAATGAATTCTGTAAAAACTCCATAATTATTCTGCATAACAATCTGTATAAGGCAATGTAATTGAAATAAATGTCAGTAGAATTTTTATTTGAATGAAAATTGAATACTTCTCTGGAAAAATTAGGTATAAGGGTGTGTTGGGGAGTAACAATTAGACAGGAAAACATATATGCTACATATAAAACATTTTAAATTAATGTTAAAACAATAGTAATTAAATTAGTAATGGTAGTGAATAGACAAAACAAATGGAACTGAATAGAGTGTTTATAATATCAAATATAAAAATTTATTATCTGGTGGAGATCACAGTTTAGATCAGTAAGAGAAAAGAATTATTATTTCTACAAGTGGTATTAGACAACTAGATAATCCTGGCAGAAGTTTGTGAATCTTTACCTCACCCCTTAAATTATTTAATATAATTTTCAATTGCATTATAGACTGACATAAAAACAATAAAAAATGTCAGAAGAAAACACGGGTATTTTTATAATCTTGGAAAGGGAAAATACTTTCTAAACATGTTATCAAAGGCAGATATTATAAAGCAGGTCAACAGATCTGACTAAAACTTAAAAGTCATAAAGCAATATTATAAACAATAAAATGACAGAAGAAAAAAAATTGCAATGTGTGTAATAAAAGATCAATGATTCCCTAACATGGATAATAGAAAAAGTGAAAAGGGCATAAGAAGGCAGTTATACGATAAATAGAAACAGCCACGACCATTTTGAAGTATATTTTCTTTCACTAAAAATAAAAATAATGCATTAAGTTTTGGCTGTTACTGAAAAACCTTAAGACTCACAATATTCTATGTGTTTGAACTTGTGAAGCAACACGCTGTCATGTGCTAATGGTGGCAACATAAACTGGAATCGTTTGGGTAAGAAAGTTTGACAATTTAACTCAATATTTTAAATCTGTATACTCAGGAACTCAGAAACTATACATCTAGAAATTAAGCAGAAAGATGAAAGTATGAATACAGTCTATGTGCACAGACATCAGCAGCAGCCCACAATGTATGTTCATGAATAAATTATAGTGCACTTTCCTTATAATCAAATACTGTAGACTAGTAAGACAGGTAGATTGATACATACTTCTTAAAATATGTACTGACTATATTTTTGTTTTATGAAAATCAGTTTATGCAGTTGTGTGTGTGTGTGTGTGTGTGTGTGTGTGGACATGTGCACATACACAGAAAGATGTCCAGAGGCATCAACAAAAAGTGCTGTGTCTACTTCTGGGTAGACAGATGAGTTTGGGTAGATTATTAATTTTGTGTCATTACATACATTTTGTTTTAGATACATACTACCTGGCAGACTATTATGTGGCATGTGTGCAAAAAAATGTGTGGATAGGCATGGATTCATATTACATACACATTCTCCACTGCTGATTTTAATAATAAAACATTAAATAGCATCATAAAAATGTCTCATTTGATAGAAAAGAGCAACAAGATTTCAATCAGAACTCACACATTTACTCCTGAGGTCCCAGAGACAGTTTACAAATATATTCCTGAATATTTAGTGTTTTAGGGACTAACATCTTGGATAAAAAGGAGCCTCTGAGAGGAACCAGCATGTTGGTTCTTCACCTACTGTCTCTTAGCTCCAACTCAGCTTTCTACCCTCTGTCCAATGGAGCTCTGTGATGCTGGTGTTGGTCCCCTGCAAACTGCCTTTCTTGACCCCGCTGCTGTATCCCATCTAGGTTCTGCCAACAAGAAGTTCTACTAGAGGACAGCTGGTAGGAAATGAGATTTACTTCTTAGTCTTTGCCTGCCAGTCCTACCCGTGTTGATCTAATAGTGTCAGTTGATTCCGGTCTTCAACTACTTTAAGAACTTCTAGAACTATCTTCATTGCATCCCTCTGAAGTAGCAAGAGCAGTTAAGTTAGGTGGTGCACTTCCTCAGACTGAGCAACAACTCCATGGGGACTTGGAGCTCCAAGTTGCTGGTAACCCCAACCTGTTACCTTTTGTTTCTCCCTAGGAGTGGCTGCATCTGCGGTCAGAATCTCTGGGTTACCTTCTAAAGCCTCTACCACTTCTCCTTGGTTGAAATACCCAGTGCACGCTTCCCGGATTGGATACCTGTTGCTGGAGGTGCTGATGAAGTGAAATGGTGCACGGCAGGGTCAAGATAGAGACACAAATGCTGCAGGCCAGCTTGCTCAGGTCAGCACTCCGGAGGCTGTGTGTGAATGTTCCCCGGTATCAGCAGAGGAAAACGTTCCTGTCAGTAAGAGGCTGGGCATCTCTGTCCAACAGAACTTCCGGCAATAATGGAAATATTCTAAAACACACTGTCCCATATGATAGCCAGCAGTCACATTGCTACTGGGCATTTGAAGTGTGTCTAGTATGAATAGGTAATTTTATTTGGTTTAAACTCAAACAGCTACATGTGGGCAGTGGCCATCACATTGGACAATGCAGGTCTAAGGTGACTGGAGGGCTGGAGGACCTGCAAGATTTCACCTCTATGAAGCTACCAGATATTTTAAAAGGTACTAGGGGTTACAAAAACAAGAGATACTGTCTTCCTCTAAAGAAGTTCAGTCCAGCAATGGAAGACAGACATATACAAACTCTTTGAAAGATAATTCTGTCAACCATGTGGAAAATGGATTGTATGAACAAGATTAAATAGAAGTCACTAGGGGCCAAATTCAACTGTCCAAGTTTAAAGATAAGACCTCATCGACAGTAGAAATTGAAGGGATGCATGAGCAAGCATTAAAAAATTTGACCTGTTGCCCTGGCTGCATGGTTCAGTTGGTTGGAGCCATGCCCCATATATTGAAAGGTATGGGACAAGGCTGGTTCAGTCCCTGGTCAGGGCATATGCCTAGGTTGCAGCTCTAATCCCTGGATGGGACATACATGGGAAGCAACCAATCGATATTTTTCTCTAAAAAGCAATGGGGACATGTCCTCAGGCAAGGATTAAAAGAAAAAAATATTGACCTGTTGACACTTGGTAATCAATAGGAAATAAAAGTACAATTGAGAATTTCCCACTTTTGGATTATTATATAACCAAGAGAAGAGAATCAGGCTTGGGAAAAAATGATGGATTCAGGTTTGGACTGCAAGTTTGAAGTGCCTGTGAAACATTCCAGTCTCTATGTTGAACAAACAACTGGAAATACATATGGACCTAGATTTCACAGGGAAGGTTTGCTTAGAAACACAGATTTGCCAATCAGCATGTAGGCAGGGCAGGAAGACAAGGTAGCAGACATGCCCGCCCAGGAAAGGCGAAGAGTTACAAGGGGCCTTGACAGCCATGATATTTAGGGAACAGAAAGAAAATGACAAGGAGTGCAGGTAGGAATTAGAGTAGCTCAGAAAAGCCTGTCTCAGGAAGGAAGGGATTTTAAAAATCAGGAGCAAGAGTAACAAAGTGACAAGTATAAAAAGGGCTGACAATTACCGAACACTGTGTGGCAGAGATTATCTAAGTGTTTTATATATAGAAATCCACTTAATCTTTTAAGAATCCTGTGAAGTGGGTTATTCAGTAATTTTAGTTTATAGATGGAGAAACAGGCACGGAAAGGTTGAGCTCAAGGTCCACACGCAGCTCGCTGAACCAAGATCCTGGACCTAGGCACTCCGGTTCTAGAGCCTGCACTCTTAAACCACTCAGCAGAGACAGATCCAGTCAATTAAAGACAGAAAAGCACATATCAAAATAAGGACACTCTATGGCTGAAGGCCAATCAGTAACCCCTCTGCCTTTTCATGTGATACAGACTAATGTGGAAAGCAAATTTCTCCACCTGAGTGCTTAGCTAGGTTCAATTAGTCTCCCAGGGTAGGGCCACAGATCATGTTGGAGAAACACCAAATGTCCCTACTTTAAAGTCTTTTAAGAACCCATGTGATAGGAATGCTCATGTTTTTGATGCACAACAAGGGTTAAGAATTCTAGTCTTGAATGATAAGAAAAAAGAATACTAGCCTAGCTCTAGATTACTGGAAAAGTGAGAGATCACTCACTAAAAGGCAAAAACTGATGCTGTACAGGCCTTAGGCTAGTACAAGGCAAAAAATAAATAAAGTGAACTTTTTGAATTAATTTTGTAGAAGAGTAGCTGTCCCAAAATAAAGGATGTACTTTAAATTTTTAAGTTTATTTTAACATTACACTTTATTTATATTCTCCTCATAACATTAGATTTTCAATAGTCCACCTCTCCTTACCACATCCTGGTTAACTAATAATTGCCTGTAAATTTACAGTTACAAAGAAAAGTTGAAGGGGAGGATCCCAGCCAATGTCTCCACTTTTCTTAGTAAAACAAAGACATCATCCTATTTTTACTGGAGCTGACACTGAACGGGAGGTCGAGAATGGCAGTGAAGGTTCGAAATAGTCATTGAGAAAACCTATGTATGGATGAATAAGGATTTCTGAGATTCTGGTGTGTGTGCATTCAATTGTGTACATAGTTCTGTCAATCATGCCTTATTTGATTTTAAGTAGTGTTGTATTATTTATTAGTATTTTATTATAAGTCATCTCTATCAAAGCTAATTAGAAAAAGTAGTAGAGGCTAGAAACTACAGGAGGGGAAAGGAAATGTAAAATAGACGGTGTCTCATTTTTGTAAAATGCAGTAACTCTCCTACCAATCCACCCCCCCTCCTAAAAAAAACCCACTACTGCTTATGTCTGTTCACTGTATATATAGGGGAACATTACCCAAACGTGGAGCAGTACGTGGCTACAATGGTTAACAGTAGTGTCTCCCAGCTGGGGGTGAGGTGGAGAATGGAAAAGGGATGTGGGGTAGGTAAGAATAAAAACACTAGCAAAGTAGAAACAGATCCATGATATAATGTTGAGTAAAACTAATGAAATAGACACTTGAACAAGGACAAGTCAACATGGACTACTGCATTCATCTGGCAAAGGTTTGGTCGAAAAAACACACTGAACTGATTAGTGAGCAGTATCTAACGGACATGCTATAACTCTAATATAGTTTTTAGCATAAAGTAAAAGTTAAAGAAAATAAGAAAGCAGGTATAAGAACAGAACTATAATCCTGAGGCTAAAGGAGAGGCTAACAATCATATTTTTGTTTGTGAAAGGGAGATACATGAACTAGGCCTTCACATACTGTTGTGGACAAAATTGTGTCTCCTAGACGCCTACCGAATTCTCATGTTGAAGCCATCACCCACAGTGTGACTGTCTTTGGAGACAACTTTTAAGGAGGTAAACAGGGTTAAATGAAGTTACCAGGGTGGGCTCTAATCCGGTACTACCGGTATCATTATAAGAGGAGGAGGAGACACCAGGGCTGCTTGTGTGCACAGAGAAGAGGCTGTGTGAGGACCAAGCAAGAGGGTGGTCTGCAGGCCACCGAGAGGCCTCAGGAGAGAACCGGACCTGTCAACGCCTTAATCTGAGACTTCCATCCTCCAGAACTATGAGCAACAAATTTCTGTTTCTTAAACAAATATTTTGTTAAGGCAGCCCTAGCAAACTAATACATGTACTTTGGATAAAGTTATCGTGGGCACAAATGATATTTAATCAGCTTAATTATATATATATATAAAATATACATATATGTATGTATTTTTTTTAATGGTTACACAAGGGTAGCCCTTCTCATTTCTCCTGAGCATCAGAGTGATTGTACTTTTGAAAAGGACTGGAGGACCAAGAGGCAGAAATCAACAATTCTGAATCATAAAACAAAGACACTGACCTGGGAAATCAGGTAAGGGAGAGAAACCACTTTAGTCTCAAATCTAAACCATGGAAAATAATTTGTAATCACTTCTTTGAAATTACAAGTGAGGAGAATAAGAAAATCTTCCAATAAACAATGGATTGTAAGTAAATGGAAATGAAATAGCATCAATGTAAGATGTGGAAAGTGTTCCCATAGTTTTATTTAGTTCTGTGGTTCTCAAACTTTAGCGAACATCTGAATCACCGGAAGGGCTTGGTAAAACACAGATCACTTGAAGAGTTTCTGAATCAGCAGTCTGGTGTGGGAGTTGGGAATTTCCAGTTCTGACATATTCCCAGGTGTTGCTGAAGCTGCTGGTCTGAGACTGCATTTTGAGAATCACTGATTCAGGGTATGGTCATTACAGTATTTTAATGAATCTGAAAAGTATCAGTGGGGTCTCAAAGGTTCACTCATGGCTACAGTCTCCCTAAGCCCTGTGTTTAAAAGTTCCTACAAGTCTTAAGTTCTATTTGAACTTCACCTTCTATTATTTTAAAATACAATTTTTAGGGGGCAGGAAAGGAAGACTATAATAATCAAAGTAAGTCACTTAAAGTAAAATATGCCACAGACAGCAGTTTTATGAGGTTCCAAGTTTTAAATTAGTACCTGTAAATTATGTTTAGCCCAGTAAATAATATAAGGAAATTTTATTGACCTAAACCTTAAAACTAGATTAAAGCTGATATAAAAACAAGTGGTTTCTCCAGGTCTTGAAAAAGGTTACTTTTGTAATTTCCAGTTCATTACTAGAAATAAATAAACTGCCTTTTAAAAACAAGGTAAATATAATAATAAAACTTACCTTCAGCACAAGAGCCACATACGATTCTCTGATGTGGCCTGTGAAAGGAGTAATTTCCACGTGAAGTGTGAGTGCTTTGTGTCTCAGTTGTCCGCTACACACATCACACCAACCACCATACCATTATGGCTGAATGTCACCAAACACCGAAGATGATTTACAAAAGCTTTGATGACACATAGAAAGTTCCTGAAGTTTTGACAGAACTTAAAAACCAATGCAGAATATGAATTCTGCTCAAGTAGAGAATATAAAATCTAAACCAAAACACGCTTTGATAGCTATGATATGCAAAATTTATATTTACAACAGAAATAGTATCAAATTCTTGTTATTAATACCTTAGCAGTACATCGATACCTTTACAAGGAGCATCATATAACAATTTAATAGTTTCTTTTTCCTCCTTTATCCAGGATATTTTGTGAGAGGCACTTATAAAGAGCACTTTTGGCGACGCTATAACAAACATACACATAAAATAATGGTATATTTTACTATGCTAACAAAGTATTGTTTATAAAGAAATTTTTATAAATTCAAAAATAGGTTGTTGGTAATATGATTACCTTTAAAGCATTGATTTTCATTCACAATATTATTTCATCAATCTTAAACAGAAGTTCCATCTATAAAATGTTCTACAGCTTTTTCCTTTTTGAAAAGGAGGTAAATAATAGCAGGTAAGATACTCATGAATTCTAGGTAAACAATATCAACCTCATTTCACAGCACTGATTAATAGAGAACATTTTCAATGAAAGTGGCATACAATTTACAAAAATAGAATGGTTGTATAATGCAAAACATTGCCCTCCATTGTGAAGAACCTGTGTGTGTGCACACGTGTGTATCATGTGAATATATACATATACATATTTCTTACAAGTTTCACTATTAAATAGCCCTTATTCAAGTATTTTTTTCTGGTACCTCTTGAAATAATCACCTTGCTATGTTATTTGTAAATACATAAGAAAATAAAAGTTTAATCTAAGAAAAGGTTAAAACTTTCAGTGTGGTTGGCTTAGCCACTCACTTTAGTGAAACCCTGATTTGAATTCAAAACAGGTTTAGGTGCCATATTAAGTTTAACAACTTAGTCAAAAAAATATATATTTAAGTGTCAAATATTTAGTAAATATCCAATGTGCTAACATTAGAGCAAAATCAAAAGTCTGTATTAATCACCCAATCTTAGTCCCCCAAATTCATTTATATATTATAACTAAAATAATACACTGATATACAATATACCTGCTAACAAACAAATAGGTAGCCATAAATAAAACTTTATTCTTTAATTCCATTTACAAGCTACCAAATATGACGTATCGTACACAGTGCTGAACACTTAAATGGCTGTAGTCATGGAAGGATCCAGACTAAATGAAAGCTGTAGATAAAGATAAAAGCAAGTAATACTGAAACATAAAAGTGGCAAAAACATGGTTTCGCCACAATGAAATCACTCAGATTTGTAATTATACATGAGTGCTGGTTAAAACACAGTCCGAGCGCCATGCGATTCTCAGGTTTATTGTTTGCAGTCCAGCTAAAATCTTATAGTTATTTTGTATTTTGCAGTCATTAAAATAAAAAAAATGTTAAAAATGATAGCAGCAACAAGCAATTCCTGTGACAGGAAGGCAAGGGTTAAAACTAAAAAAAAGTTTATACAGTGTGTTTAGGGAAGAGTGTGCTGTTCATCTTCCATCAGCAGGAGTTCGACTGAGGGACAACATGATTTGGGCAAATCGCTCACACAGTTCGTGTGTGGAATAGGGAGGTATCTTCGGTGGCTCTTGGAAACCTTTAATCTCTGTAGAACAATCAAGCAGTTTTGGCAGGAAATCTGTCAGCTTCTCTTGGAGGCTTGCTGCAAAATACAAACAGAGGTCACTAAGGATAGAGAGCCAGTTAGAGAAAATTATCATCTTCAACAAGCTTTATAAAACTTGAAGTGGCCAGGCGAAGATTCATTTTAAAACAGATAAAACAATTACCATTTTGAGGGAAGAGATAAAAGATAAATGGCAATGGTAGAATTCATAGCTTAATTTGTAAATAAGAAAAAAGGAATAATGTGAATATTACTGAATATAAAAAATGATACAAATGAATATAACGATTAGTTCTAACTGCTTTCAATTCCAAGCAACTCAGATGCCCACTACCATTGTTTAAACTTACATTCCATTTCTTGTCCAAGGTAAGAACACCATCGATTTCTCATATCTTCCACAGCAAGTATATCTTTCTCTTCCATTTCATCCACCAATAACAAGGGCAAAAATGGGACAATAAACTCATTCATAATAATCAGACCATTGTTTACTTCGCAGTCCTCTCCAGATTCAAACATTTCTGCTGCTTGCTCATTTAATTTCTTAATACAATGAGGAAAAAAAAAACACAACATGTTTGTTTCTTTCTTTAAATGAAATAAAAATACCTGTAACTGTAAATACTAAAGGCGACATAATAAATATGTCTACAAAAAGTATTAGAACAAATGGCAATCAAGAAAACCAATCTCAGCCTGTTCTAGCTAGCAGGAAAATCTCTTGGAATAAGCTATGTGTGTTAGAACAGAAATAAGGGAAAAAAGAAGTGGGGAAAGGGGAAAATATTGTTGTCGTGTTTTTTTCAATTTTTTTTTAGATTTTATTTATTTATTTTTAGAGAGGGAAGGAAGGGAGATAGAGAGAGAGAGAGAGAAACATCAATGTGCGGTTGCTGGGGGTTATGGCCTGCAACCCAGGCATGTACCCTGGCTGGGAATCGAACCTGGGACACTTTGGTTCCCAGCCCGTGCTCAATCCACTGAGCTATGCCAGGCAGGGTTGTTGTCATGTTTTTAAACTTCATGTTCAGCTTATATTGATCATCACTACAGGGGCCAATTTTTATTTATTTTCCAGAGATGAACTTCCCCCAATTCTAAAATTTAATAAGCACTGAAAATAATTTTAAAAATAAAGAAATTCAAACTTCATATTAATTAAAAAAAAAAATCCTTCATTGTCTCCATAATTGTCAATTGAATAAGAAGGGCTATATTCCTTGGTACAAAGATAAAATGGTAAACAACTAATTCATTTATCCCTGAAAAAAATTCTTACGGAGTTCACGCCATGTGCTAGAAAATGTTCTAGATGCAGGTGTACTCAAGTGATCAGTACAGAAAACTTTCACGAGCTTACAATTTGGTATAGGGGCCAGTGGGCTTTTTCTGTAAAGGACAGGAAAGGAAGTATTTTAGGCTTTGAGGGCCATATTGTTTCTGTTGCAATTACTCAACCCTGCCATTGTTCCACAAAGGCAGCCATATATAATATATAAATGAGCATTTTTTATTGTTTATTCTATTACAATCGTCCGGGTTTTGTTTTCTCTCCCTCTGCCCATCTCTACCCAGCCCCAGGCCCTTCCCTCCTTCACTCATTTCCCACAGCAGTGTCTGTGTCCAGGGGTGATATGGGTCATACATAAATATTCTTTGACTAGTCCCTTCACTATCTTTCATCCAGTCCCCCACCCCTTCTAGCAGACGTCAGCCTGTTCCATGTATCCATGCTTCTGATTCTATTTTATTCTCATCAGTTTACTTCATTCATTAGATTCCACATATATGTGAGATCATGTGGTATTTATCTTTCACTGGCTCATTTCACTTAACATGATATTCTCCAGATCATTCAGAGCATGGCTATGTTTTAATAAAACTTTATTTACAAAAAACAAGTGATGGGCTGGAGTGCAGGCCAAGTATGCTGACCTCCTAATACAGAATAGAGAAATTCTTAAGATAAGAAATAGAGGCATAAGAGACAGCTAAGGAATATGGAAAAAGCTATAATATTTAAGGATTTAGGTTTGAAATCTTATGTTTATAGCATGATAAATACGATTTTTAAATCATCATAGTTTTAAGCTGAATTTTAAAATATAAAAATTATATTATTTGTATGATTATATCATTCCTGTGCAATTTATCTTTCGTTAGGAGAAAGGCTTATGTTAAAAATCTAACAAAGCCACTGACTAATTATCTAATCTTGAGCAAATAAGTAATCTCTTAGCTTCAGTTTTCCTCTTTGAAAAATGATACTATTACCTTCCTTATATAGTGGTTAAGAGGATTAAATAAGGTAAATCTTGAAGTATCTAAAATACCATACTTTTTATAATATGCCTTCTTTTCTTATTGTTGTTCAGTTACAGTTGTCCCGCCTTCCCCTCATTGTTCTATGCATTCTAAGACATGTCATTATTATTTGAAGATTTAACATTAAGTTTGGCATGATCAGGTTTGTTTTCAGAAAATCCTGGCAGGATTATATACTAGAGGATAGACTGGGAAGTAGTAATTGATGTCAAGAGGGTAAGGACCTCAACTGTGGCAAAAGTACAACAGGCATGAAGAAGAGGGTACAGAAAATGCTGAAACAAATGCAAGTCAGGCAGCTTTGACAACTCTACATTTTCCTTTCTATTCATCCAATACCGTGCATTTCTGGTGCTAAAAAAAAAGGCTACAAAGATTTTTAACAGTTTATAATAACAACACTTCAGCACAAAGATAGTAAAAAATACTTGAGGAAAAAACTAATGACTAAGTTAAAAAATGCAGTGTGTCCCTATGCACTACAGTGACCACAATGACCTTCTGAGCTAGGCACACCCAATCCACTACCGGTTGTGAAGCTCAGAACAACGCTCGTTATTTTCTTGGGATCACAGTAATTCCTCATGCTCTATGTAGCCTCTCCTTTCCCATGTAAAGGGAGTAGCAGAGTGATGAAATCTAGATGTAAACATGTAATCATTCTGATCTCATTTTAAGAACATTTATTGTTTATCATATTAATACTTAGCTTCCATAAAGAAGATGAGATAAAGAACTTAGTATATTCTCTCATTTTAAGGGAGTAGACTGAGATTATAGACATCACTGTGATTCTTAACCCATCAGAGTTTATGGAGTCAATCACTCATCTATCGGTCTGGGTACTTTGCTCAATGTAAGACAAAAAGATGAAGTAAACAAATAAGCCAGTCAGAGAAAGACAGATACCATGATTTCACTCATATGTGGAATCTAATGACCAAACTGAACCAACAAGCAAAACAGAGACAGACTCACAGATAGAGAGCAGATAACAGCTAGTGGGGGGGGGATGATAGGGGATAAAGGGATCAAACAAAAAGGAAAAAGGCTCATGGACATGGACAACAGTGTGGTGATTGCTGAGGGGAAAGGGATATAAGAGGACTAAATGGTAATGGGAAAAATACAATAAAGATTAAATTAGAAAAACAAATACTACATGCATTCAACTTACTAGTAAACATTCTCTTCTATAATGTGATATCAACTCTTCATCATGTCCTCTGTATGGGCCTTTGGACAAGAGTTCTTTGTTACTCTGATAAGCACAAATAAGGAACAGCAAGGAACCTATATAACTTGAAAATTATAAGAAACATATAGCATTAGTATTTCATATAAAAGGTCAATTATAATTATAAAACATTTTAAATATTTACATTTTGATTATCTAGAAAATTATAATAAAAGCTATAATCTGATGCATTGCAAGCCTGAGAACCATGTTTTAAAAATAGACACATTTGAACCCAGGAGATAGTTATGTCTTAAAAGTGAAATACAAAAATAAAAAAAAAAACCAAAACAGAGAAAAAAACTGAGAGAAAAGGTCATAACTGATGAAATCAAGTAGTTCCTTTTGTCAGCTTTGGTGTTTATTTTCCTGATGTCTTTCACTTAGATTCAAAATTAAGACTGACATGAAAGTCAATAAACTACTTGTTTAGCATAATGTCATTTTTTTGTGTGAAAGGCAGAGTGTTACTTTGTTTTCTGATCACATCATGTGGTTCACTCAGTGACGATTTGGTCATGTTTTTTTCTATGCCATAGGCACAGTTCCAATCACTGAGAAAAATTTAAAGATAGAAGAATCTCTAAGGGAGATGGCTGAAGTGAAAAAGGGAAAGAATGCTTTTAAGTCTGGGAAACCTAGTAGGACGCAAAGAAACAAAAGAAAAGGCTGAAAGGGTAGACCTTTGTATAATATTTAATACAAACAGTATTAATTTGTTATAATGATCAAGTCTAGGTATTATGAAGTTCAAACTAGTATTGATAAAGGGAGGAGAGAAAAATGTTTGAGTGTTATATTTGCTTTTAAACTAATTACCTTTCTCCTAACATACTACAGGAAAAAAATACATATAGATATATATTTCTATAACTGAAATATGAAAGATATTTTAAGGTATCTACTTTGTATCAGTTTGTCTAATCATAACTTTCAGAAAAGTGGAACATCCTAAAATTAAAAATTACAAAGCTCTAAGGTAAACTTTCAATCAGTGTTATTGTTTATTGTTTAATTTCATGTGTTCAGATATAATTCACTCTATTCTCCAATGGTTAAATGTAGAATTATGAATCTGTATAATTTGTAAACATCAAATTATACATATGAAACTGTCTTGAAAAAATAAGTTATTATATATATATTTCTTAAAAATGACTTCTTCCAGAGTTTGTTTTTGAGAAAAAACAAAACTATGAAACTTTATTTTAAAATAATATGGACATATTTTCAGCTAAAGATTTTTTGTTTTATTTATGAAAAAAGGAAGTGACAGTAATATTAAATGTTATTTTATGCCACGAAGTCGAAGTAGTTTGTTGTCACATCTATTTTTTTCTTTTATAGCTGTTAAGTTTCCTGTTACAAAGTCGCCCCGAATGACATTCATATCTGGCCTCCTGGACTTGAGTCACGTCTCTGAGAAGAGCCTTGAAACCATGACTTTGTTCCAATTTTCTACTGAGGTGCCAAAATGTTCCATATTTTATCAACTTTTAAAGTTTTAAAATATATTTTCAAATGAATCAGAGTAAGAGTCAGCAGTCCATTTACTGTGTTCTTATTTAAGAGAAACTAAGACTGTGTAGCCTGGTGGAGCCTTTTTATCTTTACCCACACGCCTGTAAAATTATGGTTACTGAAAACATGATTTCACTTCGCCACTCACAGAACAGACAAGGACCTGTCAATAAATATTCCATTCTTGGCTTTCAAGTCTTATATTTTTATTAAAAACAAACTTGACAGAACCTACTGGCAATATTTTACATGTTGCTAGTATGGTAACTGCTATAGTTAAAGCAACAAAATTAACATTTGTTTTTACATCACTCTATAAATATCACTTGTCACCATTACTAACTTTCCAGTCAATCCTGCCAATTTAATTAACATTTGCTATACTGGAATACTGGCTATAGAACAAATATTTGAGATAAGGAAATTATAAAATTTCAATGTATTTCCAAGTTATATCTTTTTAAAGACCTTTAATGGATGTTAACTAAAAAAAGTTAATATAAGACACTATGCAGACAGTTATAAAGTGACAGCTTCCTCTTTTTAATTCTGAGTGAGATAATACTTTTTGTGCTTAAATGATTTCATTGCATTATCCAGAAATACAGGGGTCTCTATTTTAATTTTTCTCCTGTAGTTAGTTGTGTGACCGTGACAAAGTTATAGCACTAGGGAGCTTCTTTTCTTTTTTTTTTTAATAGCATTTTGGTCTTAGACTCTCTATTGAATTGTAACATCATATTAATACTTACATCAGTACAAATCTGAGAAATCCTAATGTGAATTTAAATATTTCTACTAAAGAAATAAAACCTTGATCAAAATAACAACTTACAAAATAGAGCTATTATCAAAATAGTTTTCTATTTCAATGGCCAGTGTGAAGTGAATTATGTTATAAATTATACAATAATTAGGACTTTAATCATTTGCATCCAAGTATTAATATTACTTTTTACTTTTTGTAATAACTTGAACTGTAGGGATAACAGCATTGTGCACTGTCCAACTCACAGAGCAGCGCGGCCCACAGAGCTCCTGCAAGGGAGGAAGTGCTTTGTCCCTCAGCCCATGTGCTAGTTACTGCACTGAGCTTCTGAACACTCACCATATATGGCTAGTCTGACTGAAAAACTGAATTTTTAGTTTAAAAAAATTTGATTTTCACATATGGCTGGTGGCCACCACATTGGACATTGCAGCTCTAGAAGTAGAGGTCTAAGTTATCATTTAAGAAAAAATAATTTCATTACCTAGTGGGGAAAAGGGAAAGACAGAGTGGGGGAAGGGACTGGGGAAGAGAAGGAAGAAAGAATTCAATATACCTTTTACTTGTTGCAATAGCAATATGGCATTATTTAAAGTACAGCACTTTTTAAAACAAATCACTAGTGAAGTTCATGTTAAAGGATATAAATAAAGAAATAGAGAAATAAGTAAACGCAAACTAGTGAGTAATCTGTAATGGTAAATAAATCAATACCCATCTTCTTGGTAACGATTAAAATAATAAGTAACAATATTATAGTTTAAGTAGATATACCTTTAAACCATTTGCAATTTAAATGAAAAAAAAAAAAATGTTTGCAGTCACAATGCTCAGAAGAGACCAGTTTTCTATAGCTATATATTTTTTATAGTCATGGAAAGTTCAGGCAGAGACAGACTGGAAAAACTGTCTCTGAACTGAGGTACGGATTCAGCCCAGAGGGAATGTGGAAAGGCAGGTGCCTGTAGGGAGATGCCAGGGAATACAGAGAACTCCACATGCCAGGCTACCAGCACCTCTGATGTCCAGCAAACTTCTAGGCTTCTATCCAATTCTACCTCATCCTAAACTTCAGCTGTAGTATTTCAGAGTTGATACAAAGATACTGGTACCAAGCTCACAGATTTAACTTAAAATAAAAAATACATTGTATGTGGGATATATAAACTCTTGGTGTTAACTGTGCAATTTTTCTGGAAATCTAAAACTTTTTTTTTTTTCTTCTTATAGCCTGGAATGGAGCCTTTGCTAGGGCATTTTTTAAAATATTTTATTTATTTATTTTTAGGGAGGGAAGGGAGGGAGATAGAGAGAGAGCGAGAGAGAGAGAGAGAGAAACATCAATGTGCGGTTGCTGGGGGTTATGGCCTGCAACCCAGGAATGTACCCTGGCTGGGAATCGAACCTGGGACACTTTGGTTCCCAGCCCGCGCTCAATCCACTGAGCTACGCCAGCCAGGGGTGAAATCTAAAACTTTTAAAATAATACATTTATGAAAAGTATATAATGTGAATAAAATCTTTTCTATAGATAAGGTCATATCTGAATAGAATTAAGTATGAAAATTAAGCTCTTCTTTTCAGCTGTGTCCACTTTTCCTTACCTTTCTTTCTGAAAATTTTCCAGCCCGTTTATGAGATACATGGTTGTTTCCCTGAATTTCCTATAATCCTGATGCCAATCCTGTATGTGAAAGAAAATATGAAAGGTTTACACAGGAAGACATTAAAACCACAATGAAATCTCATCATAAAGCTATATACTGTTCTGATATGTTAGTAGAAGCAGAGAGTTCAAAATTAAGATAAACTAGAGCTAAATCAGGGAGGGGAATGTGGGGGAATGGGTGAAGAGGAGAGGGGGTTAAGAAGTACAAACAGGTTGTTACAGCATAGCTATGGGGATGTAAAGTACAGTGTAGGAAATGGAGTAGCCAAACAACTTATACACATGACCCATGGACATGAACAATGTTAGGGGGATTGCCTGAGGGAGTAGGGGAAATCATGAGAAAAAATATAATAAAGGTTAAATTAAAAAAGACTTTGGCCCTGGCTGGTGTGACTAAGTGGACTGAGAGCTGGCCTGCAAACTAAAGGGTCGCTGGTTGGATTCCCAGTGGAGGCATATGTCTCCAGGCAGGCCAGGTCCCCAATGTGGGGGCACGCAAGAGGCAACCACACATTAATGTTTCTCTTCCTCTCTCTCTCCCTCCCTTCTCCTCTCTCTAAAAATAAATAAATATAAATCTTTAAAAAAAAGCAAAAAACACTTTAATTTCTGACAAACAGGTTTACTTATTAGTAAAATAATAAACAAAAAGTATTAGACATTGATGAAAAATTAAACAACAAAGATCACATTACAAGACAACAGGCAGGATAATCAATCTGGTTATCTCTTGCTCTAAAATTCCTCAGTATAAAAAGCATATTATGAAAATACAGGGTAGGGTAAAAGTAGGCTTATAATTGTGAGCACACAAACCACAGAGTTTATTCTTGTACTATTATGTATTAATTATTATGTTATTTTCCATACAAATAACTCTAAACCTACTTTTGCCCCACCTTGTATTATATTTATATATCTACATCACACTGAATGTAGGAAGTAAATAAAGCTACTCTAATGTGATTCAAAGCTTGAAGACTGTTATTTGATGAAGAATTTAAACTAAAAATAAGTTTGATATTATCATAATGCATTTGTTTAACCATTAATTTTGCCAAATTTGTGCTGAATTTCTTTTATTTTATTGTTTTAATTGAACTTATTGGGTTGATATTGTTTTATAAAACCAAACATGTTTCAAGTGTACAACTCAACAGAATGTCAGCCATCAGCACACTGCATCGTGTACTTGTCACTCAAAGCAAAGTCTCTTTCCATCCCCATTTATCCCCTTTGTCCACCTTCACCTACCCTCACCCCCTTTCCCTCTGGCTGTCATCACACTGTTATCTGTAGTCTAGGTGTCATATACATTTTTTTGCTTAATACCTTCACCTTCTTTTATCAGCCCCCCAACCCCTTCTCCCCTCTCACAGAGTCAGTCTGTTCTATGTATCCATGCTTCCATTTCTATTTTGTTCGTTATATTCCACATATATGTGAGATCACATAGTATTTGTCTTTCTCTTAACGGTTTATTTCACTTAACATAATAATCTCCAGGTCCATCCATGCTGTCACAAAAGGTAAGATTTCCTTTTTAATGGACACATAGTATTCCATCATGTAAATGTACCACAGCTTCTTTATCCACTCATCTAGTGTTGGACACGGGCTGTTTCCAGATCTTGGCCATTGTTAATAATGCTGCAATGCACATAGGGGTACATATATTCTTTCAAATTAGTGTTTTGGGTTTCTTTGGATATACTCCCAGAAGTGGGATTGGTGGTCAAAAGGCAGTTCAATGTTTAATTTTTTTGATGAAACTCCATAATGATTTCCACACTGGCTGTACTAGTCTGCATTCCCATCAACAGTGCAAAAGGGTTCTCTTTTCTCCACATTCTTGTCAGCACTTGTTGATTTATTGATGATAGCTATTCTGACAGGTATGAGGTGATATCTCATTGTGGTTTTAATTTGCATTTCTCCGATGATTAGTGACGTTGAATATTTTTTCATATGTCTGTGGGCCCTCTGTATGTCTTCCTTGGAGAAGTGTCTATTTAGGTCCATTGTCCTTTTTTGAAATTGGATTGCCATTTTGGTGTTGAGTTGTGTAAATTCTTTCTACATTTTGGAAATTAACTTCTTATCAGGTCTGTTATTGGCAAGTATGTTCTCCCATTCAGTGAGTTCTCTTTTCATTTTGTTGATGGTTCGCAGCTTTTTAGTTTGATGTAGTTCCATTTGTTTATTTTTTCCTTTGTTTCCTTTGCTCAAGGAGATATACCAGCAAAAATACTGCTATGATAAATGTCTGAAAGTTTACTGCCTACATTTTCTTCTAGGGTTTTTATGGTTTCACAATGCAATTCTTATTAAAATACCAATGGCATATCTCACAGATCTAGAACAAATATTCCAAAAATTTATATGGAGCCACACAGAAGGCCCCCAAAAGCCTCAGCAATCTTGAGAAAGAAAACAAAGTTAGAGAAAAATCCCTACCTGATATCAAACTATACTACCTGGCCATAATTATTAACACAGCATACACTGGCACAGAACAAGCATATAGATCAATGGAACAGAATAGGGAGCCGAGAAATAAACCCACGTCTTTATGGTCAATTAATATTTGACCAAGGAGGTAAGAATATACAATGGGGTAAAGACAGTCTCTTCAACAAATGGTGTTGGTAAAATTGGACAGATACAGGAACAAAAATGAAACTAGACCAACTTATACCATACAGAAGAATAAATTCAAAGTGGATTAAAGACAAATTTGATTTTACATGTGGCAGGTGAGCAGTCTATTCATCTGAGTCGCAGTGAAAAGGACAGATGCATTCCACATTTCACTGCCCTATCTCTGAAAAGCCAATTATAGGGCAATAGGGCTAAACAATTCAGAACTGACATCCTATAACTCTAGAAAACACAAAAAATTTTTTTCTTAACTTATTTAACAAAAATTGATTCAAGGAAAACCGTAACTGAAATACAATGTAGGATTAACCTAAAAGCAATACTGATAATAAAAGTATTAAAGCTCTTATATAAACATTATTATAAGTAAATTAAAGTAGGAAACATATGGAGCAGTTATTGACCATTATATTCTCCTTGAATGTAAGCCACTTTAATTTTTAAGTTTTTGAGGCATTATTTTTATACTATTAGTAGACTTTAATAACAAATAAAGGTAAAATTTATTTTGCAAATATAAAGCTGGCATTCCTGGGAAAGTATTCAAGTTGCCACTTTATTGTCATTAGAATTGCCTCAGAAGTTATGAGTTAGTAAACTTTTTCTGAAAAAGGCTAGATAGTAAAAGTTTTAGGATTTACAGATTACTCAACTCTGAGTGCAGTGTGAAAACACACATAAATAAATGGCTGTGTGCCAATAAAACTTTATTTATAAAAAGGGATGGTAAGCTGGATTTAGTTTTCAGCTCAAGGTTTGCTGATCCTTGAGTTAGAGTCAGACAAAGATAGGTGAGGTACAACAAAATCCAAAAGTATGTTATGTGAATACCTGTAAGATTTAAAGGCTCTGCAGTTAGAAAAAAAATAACAAGTTTTTAGAATAAAAATATGCTGAATCCAATCTGATGAAGCAACCCTGGGGAGGAACTGCAGAATCAAATTAAAAATTAAGTCCCATGTAACCTGAATTCTGGGAACAGGGAAGAGTTAGCAACCAATTTGCTCACCATCTGTGTCACATATCACGTGTCCATTGACTTGGGGCCATGTTCTAGATCTTCTATTATGCTTTACTGCTCTAATTTTCCTACTCTTAAGCTAATATTCTTATAAACAGAATAGTTATTATGTCTTTATTTCTAGTAAAATAAGCCTTCTTACTTTGTTCTTCTTCAAGAATGTCAGGACTAGACTGAGATCATTGCATTTCTGTAAAATTTCTGATTCAGTCTATCAAGCTCCCTGAAACAACTTGCTAAAGTTTGATAGAAACTGCAGTGAATCAATAAACCATTTAGGGGAATTCTGTCATTTTTATAATACCAAGTTTTCCAAACATGATACATATTATTCATTAAAATAGGTCTTCTTTAATGTCTCCTAAAGTCATACACATCTTTTGTTAAATTTATTTCCAGGTATTCCATAGTTCTGGCTAATATTGTAAATGATGTTATTTTTTAAAATTTATTTTCTGATTATTTGTTATTGGTATAAAAGGATAAAATTGATATTTGACATAGGTTTGAATGTAGCAAAGTTCTCTTATTAGTTTCAATAAATTTATCTATAGATCTTGTTTGTATTATATTGGTATAAAATTGAAAACTGAAAATTTTACAGAAATGCAATGATCTCAGTCTAGTCCTGACATTCTTGAAGAAGAACAAAGTAAGAAGGCTTATTTTACTAGACATAAAGACATAATAACTATTCTGTTTATAAGAATATTAGCTTAAGAGTAGGAAAATTAGAGCAGTAAAGCATAATAGAAGATCAAGACTTTGTTTAGATCTTTTGCTTTGTTTCTTCTTTTCCAATCTTTCAATCTTTCACTTTTGGTTAATCTTGTCGCCTTACTGCCCTATTTGAACCTTCAGTACGACCCTGAGTAGAAGTGGTGACAGCAGGAATCCTTGTTTTCTCCTGATCACAACAGAGCTTTCAGTGTCTGTGGTTCTATATGCTTGTTGTAACTTTTTGGTTTTTGAGGCACTCTTTAGCACATTAAAGTAGTAACCTTGTATTCCAGGCTAGCTGAGGGTTTTCATTAAAAATGACTGTTTTATGTATCTTTCCGTCATATTATATGTTGTAATATGGTGAATTACCATAATTGTTTATGGGAATCTAAAATAATTAAGTGGAACCAAACACTAATCAAAGCACGCATGAAAGCAACTGAAAATATACTGAATTTATAAATGGAAAAAGACACTATATAGTTAATTATATGTATCAATAATGTATTATAAACATTACATTTAATAATATACATGTATATGAAACATTATATATAGTATAAATTTAACTACTTAAAAATATTAAGTATTTGAATTGGTAAATTTAAAAAGATACTAATTTTAAAGTCAAAGTTAAGAGAATTTTGTGCACAAAATTACTGCAAGCCCAATACCAGTACTTGTGGTCACTCTCTTACATGCACAACAGTGTCTAATAGATAAATATAGGTGTGGTTCAAGGATTAAAATAAATTTCTCACATCCCATAAATATGTGATAAAACAAAGAAAAAAATACAGCATGGCTTCGGTAAAGGATAGCATTTAAGAATGCAAGTTCTAAGCTAAACTAACAAGCAAAATAGAGACAAGGCTCACAGATAGAGAGCAGGCTGACAGCCCCAGGGGGTGGAGGAGGGCTAGGGAGGGGAAGGGATTAAGCAAAAAAAGAAAAAAGGAGAGAGAAAGAACTCTTGGGGTAAAAAAAAAAAAAACACAGGTTCTGTTAACCAAGTTTAACCTGCTAGCTGAGAAAAACCTTGGTAGGTTATTGCACCACCGTGTGCGTCATTTTCTCAGGTGCTCAGCTGGGCTAAAATGAAAGGAAGACCAGAGCCACAGAATTCTCCACCTACAGTTCAACCTCTCAAAAGCACATTACCTCATATTCCTCCAAATTTACTTCTTCAGGTTTTATCATTTCAAGTTTGGCTTGAGCAACTTTCATTATGTTGTGACACCTTTAAATGAGAGAAATATATTCCTAAATCAAAAGCAAAATCCATAAAAACTGAAAAATGTATGTTGTACAAGTCAAAACTATCCAACATATGAAAATGAAATCCACTGTCACTGAGGAAACAACTTCCAAATAACTTAAGTGAAAACAAGTTTAGGGACTAATGCTGGATAGTTACAAAGTATGTAAAAGACAGTCCTAGTAATTCTAAGTTAAATTTACTATGTTACATTTATATATACTGTTTAAATTACATTCTATAAACAAAGATTGCATAGTTAAAATATCTGTTCAAAAAATAATTTATATTTATTTAGCAAGCTCAAGGAGACATTAAATTTTATTTTCCCCCAAATGACATTATTTGCAAATAGTTAAAAAGAATCCAAAATATGCCTATCATTTTAGGTAAGAATGGAAACATTCCAATAAATTTTATGATGAAAATCACAGCTAAAGAAATCCCCACAAAATATATTTAGTTATCACATGCATCTTAGTCTGACTTTCAAGCACAATGGAAATTGGGTTATCAAAAGAAGCTGACTATTTGCAGTCCCCTGGACAAATAATTTCAAAAGAATGAAAAAATGTGATTATTCCACAAATCTTGAAATTCGACAGCATATATTCACTGGAACACATATATTCATCTGTTTGCAACAACAAACAGATAATAAGGGTCATAATCAGTTACACTTCTGAGCTATTTGTGGTCAGGTCATATGTAACAAAATAAACGATGCCCCCTATTAAAACTGAAACAGCCAACCCTCACTCTGGGCACTCCCTGTCTACCAGTACTGCTGAAAACCATTTAATTGTACTCCTTCACTTAATCCACAGTGAGGCAGGGCTAATCTTAGATGTTTGTTTCTCCTCACATTCTCCTCTGCCAAATATATTTTTCATTCAGTATTTTTGAAATGGTCATAAAAGGATAGTCACTTATTTCAGAATTAAAGTGTGATTGTTTTCATATTCTAAAATAACTTCCAACACTCTGATCTTTAACAGAGACCTACCTTTTTAAAACAGCACTCATTCTAAATTAAACTGTAAAATTTTAACATTAGTGAATAGTTTTGTAGGAGCTTCTAAGAGAAAACATTTTTTGGTACACCAAAATTAATTTAACCAATTATCTGACTCAAAGTATACATAGTGTAAAGGTTGAGAAATTCTTTTCTCTAAATTGTTAAGTTCTACAAGGCAGTGATTACAGTATACTCTTCTGTATATCATTATATTGCCTAGTACAGTACCCTGGTTCACAATTAAAATGTACTAAAATGATCTGAATAATTTTAAGTTCAAGCTTTTAAAAGTCATAGCTATAAACTGTAGATAAATTATAAAACAACTGTTCACACTGAGTAAAGTCTAATTTTGTGCTTTATTTATTGAGATGTCTGTGTAAAATAAACATTCAAATATTGCACTGGGAGCTATAAAAGGCAAGAACATTTGAGTATATGAATTAGATATTTCATATTTTTAAATTACCTTTCATCAAAACTCAAATTTCTATCTGCAAATTGTTCTAGTAATGTTTTCTCAATGATTTTCTTCGGTGCCTGGTTCTGGATAAAGTAGACCACCACGTGATGCAGACGATAATCTGTTTCTGGTGGGGTATCTTCTTGGGCCAGTTTAACCAATCTCGAATACTCCAACTTAATTGCCTAGGAAAAGCAATAACGAAATGTCAGTTTTTGTTAATTATAACAATTAAATCCTTCAATATTATAATCTTAATGATTATTGTAGTCAAATATGCTTTTTGTTTCCTTTCAAAGTATTACGAACAATACAAAGAATATTGTTCTATGTTCCATAGATTAAAAGAATTTTCTAAGAACGTGACCACGGAAGCCCTTCCTCATCCAATCATTATATGTTCTTTTTGTTTTCACCCAGAGAACTGGTGAAATAAATAAAACATCTGAGTTTACTGTGTGAATGATTTTGTAAAACTTAAAAAAATTAAAAGCCTAGTCAAAGGCCATTCAAAGGTATCTTAAAATTGAGATACTAAGTATTTTCTATTGTATACTTTCTAGTATCCATTTGATGTAGCCTCTAATATCCCAAATTCTAGGGCTGAAATACAGCTCCATTAGAATACCCAACGTAAATGGCTGGTTCTTGAATGCCCAGCACTATTACTATAAGTAACTTTTTGCTGAACAGTCCACAAATAAGGGATGAAAGAGCAAGCCATGACATTGTAGTTACCAAAGAATGAATCCCCGTTGCTTCAAAACACATGCATCTTATCAGTACAATTATTTATTGTTGAATGGTATCACTATTACTACCTTGATGCTGGCATATATTTTTCCTTTAAGGATGGCAACACCTCATAATTCATTTTTATTTTTAAAAAACATTTTATTTATTTATTTATTTTTAGAGAGGGGAAGGAAAGGAGAAAGGGAGACAAACATCACAGCGCAAGAGACACACTGAACACCTGTCCTCTTACATGTGGCCAGCAATCCAGGCATGTGCCCTGACCAGGAATCAAACCAGCGACGTTTTGGTTCACAGGCTGGTGCTCAATCCACTAGGTCACAACAGCCAGGGCTAATTTATAACTAATTATAATAAAAAATAAATACTAATATATTTCTACACATGAGCAAATGATTTGAAAATATTTCCTCCTACAGAAATATAGTTATATACATCAAATACTGCTGTTTATAAGAAACCTATATGATTAAAGATAGTAATTTTTAAATTACTCATTTATATTAGACATATCTAAATTTTAGCTCTACTAACCATAAATATTTGGAGGCTACATGAAAAACATATTATAGATTATCTACTCTATTGCAAGGGTTTTTCTTTGTCAAATGTATGCCTGCCTTTCTTAAGCAATTCTTGGGCATACAAATATTACCACCTATGACTATTTTATATAAGTGAGAAATTACAACTAACAAACATTAAATGAAATGTTCTAGTTATATACTATTATACTTCATGAAGAAAAAGGGTAATAAGTCCTTTCTATATAGTTTAGGGTTATAAATAAAGATAATTCTATATTCTTTTTGTAAAGGGTCTACATATCTTTCTAAAGTCTTAGAGCCAGGGTAAAAAACAGCCGTGAAAATTAACTCTGCCTTGACACATGAGATTATCAAGGTTCACTTCTTGGCATACCTATGGCACACATAAGCTTTGCCTAGAACCTTTTAAAAATTTTTCCTATTTTCCCAATTTGAAAAAAATAAGGCACATGATCATTTAATTACCAAATTATACTAAATTTGAGAAAAATATAAAACAAAAACTATCATCTCTTTTTCCTTATTACAGCACTTAGACAATGACTCCTATAGGCATCAGGGTTTTCTGAATATTACAAATACTTTAGATACTGTGCTTTTGGCCAAAATTAGTATGCCAAGATAAATTAAATTTATATTGAGTCTGTGAAAATAATACTATGGTTTAGAGACAGAAATAATAACCCTAAATGGTTATCCATTTTCCTACCTACTTTCAAAGTAAAGACTGTGATTATTTCATAAATAGTATATAGATTTCTATTAGAGGACTGGGGTATACATTTATCTTCTTTTACTTAAGATTATGTCTATTTCTTGATTTTGTTCTGCTTAAGATCCTAAGTTTCACAAGTAAATGCCAAATTTATAATCTATAGGAATTTAAAGCAGTCAAGTTATGTCTTAATTTCTAGGAGTAATTCCCACCCCACCCCCCACATAAACCACTTTTTACCAGCATATATTCATCATTTTTTAAATTTAGTTTTCTAACTTTTAAAATATACTTCAATCATATCTATGCCTTCAAACTGTCAACAGATTTACCACACTAACATATTTAGCAGAGGTCTACACAATCTAACACAAATACAGTTAATACTATTGAGTTGTTAAATTTGCCTCATTTCAATTCCTCAGAATCCTTTATACTTAAACTTTTGTTCTTTCCATACTTCGTCATCACAGACATGGCAATGAGACCACCACGCATTTATAAAATGAAGTGTGACACTGGTCATTAATTGACAAAACTACTTTACATTTTTTAATTTCTTTTCACCAGTCCTTTCACAGGGTCCTACTCATCAGGCCCAATATTACCTATTCAGTCTTATTTCCTGTAACTCTTCAACAAAGACCTCCTCCATCCACCTAGGTCACGGTGTCTGCCCAGATGCACGAGTGCCTCTGTTTCTTACGTTCTCCACATGCATGACGTCTTTTCTTGTTCATTCCCTACCTATCTGCATGTGACTCCTTCGGTAAGACTAGTTTAAGTCTCTTTTTTCAAATCTTTAATTCTAAAGATTCAAATGATTTCTACCTAAACATTTTTCTACTTTTCTAAATCAACTATAAAATCATTCTAAATTTATAACTTCCTAGAGAACTTATTTCGACATAACCATATATAAAGATACATTAGAAGATACCAAATATACAAACACACTATATACTCTGGAGGTGGTAAGATTTAAGGGAAAATTGTCTAGATTAAGATTCCGAAAGCTAGGATATCATTTGCTAATTGTGACAAAAAAAACAGTCGTGTAATTCTCCAAATCTTAGGGCTTTTATCTGTAAAATAATGTTAGTTAAGTACAGAGAAAAAGTGTATCTCTATATAAATAAGTATGTACATTTAAAATGCTTATGGACTATTTTTCTAAAGACTGACAGTGTACCAAGAAACTTCACATTGTAGGGATCAGCATCATTAAAACTAAAGATAACTCCCAAATAAAACACTTAAGAATTTAAAAATACTGTTTTAAATAATTACTGAGCCCAAAATATCCAAATTATATTAATATTGGATATATGAGATATCGAAATATATAGGACACAGACAGACTGGTAATAAAAAAAAATTCTAGGACTTCTGGTCAAGATGGAGGTGCACATAGATACACTTTGCCTCCTCACACAACCAAAAGAAGGATAACAACAAATTTAAAAACAAAAAATAACCGCAACTTCCAGAAAATTGAACAGTATGGAAGTCTAACAAGCAGGGAGTTAAAGAAGAAACATTCATGCAGACCAGTAGGAGGGGCAGAGATGGGCAGCTCAGGTGGAGAGGACTAGCTAGTGGCAAAGCAGGGGCTGATGGACCCAGAGGCCCCACATATGCATGCGGATAAACTGGGAGAGAGATAGATCACACAGCCCAGGGCTCCAGCACAGGGAAATAAAGCCTCAAAACCTCTGACTGAAAACAAACAAACAAACAAACAAACAAACAAACAAAAAACCCCAAAACAAAAAAACCTGTGGGGGTTGTGGCACGAGAAACTCCCAGCCTTACAGGAGAGTTTGTTGGAGAGACCCACAGGGTCCTAGAACGTACACAAACCCACCCACCTGGGAATCAGCACCCAGAAGGGCCCAATTTGCTTATGGGTAGTGGGGGAAGTGACTGAAAACCAGCAGAAAGCAGAGCAAGTGGTGCTGTTTCCCACATACAGCACCACAACCCAGCTACGTGGGTTGCCCTGCTCTAGTGAATACCTAAGGCTCTGCCCCTTTACTACTTAACAAGTGTGCCAAGACAAAAAAAAAATATGGCCCAAATGAAAGAACAGATCAAAGCTCCAGAAAAAACACAACTAAGCAATGAAGAGATAGCCAACCTATCAGATGCAGACCACCACACATGGTAATCAAAACTCTGGTAACCAGGGTACTCCAGAATTGGTTGAGTACTGTTGCAAAATAGAGGAAAAAGTGAAGGCTATGAAAAGTGAAATAAAGAAAAGTACACAGGGAAACAACAGTGATGGGAAGGAAACTGGGACTCAAATCAACAGTCTGGACCACATGGGAGAAATAAACATTCAACCCATACAGAATGAACAAACAAGAATTCCAAAAAATGAGGAGCGGTTTAAGAACCTCTGGGATAACTTTAAATGTTCCAACATCTGAATCAGAGGGATGCCAGAAAGAGACGAGGAAGAGCAAGAAACTGAAAATTTATTTGAACAAATAATGAAGGAGAACTTCCCCACCTTGGCAAAGGAAATAGGCTTCTAGGAAGTCCAGGAAGCTCAGAGAGTTCCAAAGAAGTTAGACCTAAGGAAGCACACACCAAGGCACATCCTAATTACATTAGCTAAGATTAAAGATAAGGAGAGAAATCTTAAAAACAGCAAGAGAAAAGGAGAGAGTTACCTACAAAGGAATTCTCATAAGACTATCAACTGATTTCTCAAAAGAAACCTTGCAGGTAAAAGGTGCTGGAAGGAAGTATTCAAAGTCATGAAAATCAAGGACCTACATCCAAGATTACTCTATCTAGCAAAGCTATAATTTAGAATGGAAGGGTAAATAGAGTGCTTCCTAGATAAGGTAAAGCTAAAGAAATTCATCATTACCAAGGCCTTATTACATGAAATGTTAAAGGGTCTTATCTAAGAAATTGAAGATAAAAAAATACGAACAGTAAAATGACAACAAACTCATAATTATCAACAACCAAACCTAAAAAAAAAAAACCCAAACAAAACCAAAACCAAACTAGCAAATAACAACAACAGGAACAGATTCACAGAAATAGAGATCACATGGAGGGTTATCAGCAGGTAAGGGGAAGAATGGGGAAAAGGTACAGGGAATAAGTAGCATAAATGGTAGGTACAAAATAGACAGGGGGAGGTTAAGAATAGTATGGGAAGTGGAGGAGCCAAAGAACTTATATGTACAACCCATGGACATGAACTAAGGTGGGGGAATGATGGTGGGAAAGGCATACAAGGAGGAGGGGAATAAAGGGGAGAAAAAAAATAGGACAATTATAAGAGCATAATCAATAAAATATATTAAAAAAGAAATTTGACTCATCTATAAGTTTCAAATTGTATTTTGTCATTTGTCTTTAAATTTGTCTTTAATGTCTTACTGTGTAGAATTTTAAAAATCTTATAAAATATATCAATACTTTCTTCATGAATTTGGGCCCATATGAACACTTCCAAAATTGTGCATATCTTTAATTCTAGTATTTTTAGGATTTTACTGTTTTGTTTAGATTCCTAAATATGGAATTTCATTTTCTCCAAACAGAGAAATAGCCAAACAGTTCACACATAAAATTTTGACTAATGTATCCTTTATACATCTAATAACATGTTAAGTACCATTTGTAAGTGGGTCTGTTTGGGTCTATTTCAGATATACTTTATATCTACTGAATAAACAAGGGAGTAATAATAATAGGCATTTCAATGAGAAAGTTATGTTAACTGGAAAGAACTGTTATGAAGCAATGAAATGTTAAAAAATTTTCATAATATAAAAGTGTTATTACTTCATTAAAATCCTAAGGGCACTTTAATAGGTATAGAAACAAATATACAAAAAAGAAATTTTAATTTCTCTTAAATAAATGAAAAAGTTAAACTAATCCCACAATTATAATTATCATCTCCACCTCGCATCCCTGTGCATACACATACAAGCAACTAGTACTTTGAGAATATTATTTTCTTTAGTCTGACTTACTTTTGTTCATCATAGTAGTCCTGCACTGCCTTTCTCTGGATTTCGTTTTTGTATGACAGAAACCTCTGTCTTTAAGCCACTATCTTTTCTGGGGTGGGTCGGGTTCTGTTAACCATGAAAACAAATGCTAATAAATAGTCAAATTGGGAGAAAGATCGAGGTAAGTATATTTCCGCATTTATTTTTCCAAATCTGACTGCCTATTAACTCTTTGACATTGTATGTTTACAGAGCACTCTCCCTGTGGGGGGCTGACACAGGAATGGACTGAATGGGTTGGTAACTTTTAATTCCCAGGTGAAACCTCAGCAAGTCCATCATCCAGCCTGATGTCAGTTTCACTTTGCAACTTACATTTTTATCAGTAACAAAGTTAATGCTTTCATCACAGTTTTACCACCAGGAAACATAAATAACACGTAACAATTAGTATGATCATAGGAAACCCATATCTATAAGTACTTAGGCACAGAGTGGAAAAGCTTCTTCTCCTAGCTAAAAAGCCAATATAAAATAAACCTGACAAAGATATGCGATGTACATATTTTGGACACCTCTATATTACTGAATGACTGCATAATGCAAATATTACTTTTGTAATTCACTTGACAGATTTCCTAAAATCATATATTATCAGCTAGAATTTTCCAAATGCTAGTCATTTACTATACCAAAATATACATTAATTATAAACAAATGATAACGTCTGCATAAAATTACATACATATGTATTCCTCAATTACACATGTGTAAAAATAAAATGTGGACAAATACAAACTTTAGAAATTTGTTGCTGCATAAAAATTAGTGGGTAAACCAAAGACAGAAATATATGAGATATAGAAAATGCACACAGGACAAGATGTAAAAAGCACCCCCAGTTGATGGTGAAAAGAGATCTCGGGGTAAAGGAAAACCAGTGCAGGACATGATGGGCCAGGCAGACTTCTCCAAAAGGTAAAATTCACAAAGAACAGAATAAGAAGAGATTTAAGCAAATGGTGGAGAGTTAGAAGTGAAACCATGATACACAAAGAAAATTAAGCAAACCAAAATAAACCAAAACTCCAAAGAAAATAAAAGCTCAGTTTAAACAAAGTAAAATAATAATGTTTAGAACTTAGCTAAATCCCAAGTAGCATATATAAAAATAATACAAAGAATTCTGATTTAATCAATGTGACAAGATTTTATGTGCCAGGGGCAGACAGTGCAGATGGAGGGATGGGAACTCTATGTGGCCTGGGATAAGAAAGAGGGCTCATTGTTCACATCCCATAGCAGGGAATTCAAAGAAAATGTGTAAACTAAGAATCGCAAAAACAAACAAACAGAAACAAGCATTCTAGTTATAAAGTTATAGAAATAATGCCAAAAGGACTAGATAAAATAATTAAAAGTTGTTTCCACAGGGGAAGGGGACGTGGTGAGTGTTGTTTGTAGCATGTATAATTAGAGGGCTCTTTAAAATATATGCAGAGATTATTTTAATAAAAATGAGACTTCCAATTTAAGATATCCAACTTGATACAAAATGACAATGGCACTGTAAACGACAGATAAGTTTTCCACAAGAAATAGATGAAAACTTTAGAAGACACATATTCAGTGTTTTTTTAAGAAAAAAAAAACAAATTTAGACTATCTAAGAGTAAGGATAAATTTTTAAATATAAAAGTTTTTTTTTTTAAAGAGTAGCTTTTCAACCTTTTTTAAAGAACTTTGTTAGGGTGATTAGCTCATTCTGAGAACATTTTGCCAGAACTTCTACAGTTTATCACTGAAGGTGCCTGTCTCCCAGAATTCCCCACAGCACTGGGCATACCAGGATGGTTGGTCATGCTAATCCAAATAAGTCAAAAAGTGCTTAATGATATAGGCCACTATGCACAAGGCCTTTGTTTTGTACTATACACTGAAAGAAATACCGGAAATAAGCAGTGTTTTGAAGACTGAGTTTGCTGATGGCAGAGTACAAAAAAATTAAGAGGAAAACTTAGATTTTTTATGTAAAAAAAAGGAGCATGTGCTTATTGTAGTGAATTATATCTCTTTAACCCTGCTTTTTTTTTTTAATAGAAAAAACAAAGACTAACAAGGTGATAGGAGTGGAAAAATTCTGGTAGATTTTTGGTTACTCCAACTAAAATGACAAAATACACAGTGTTTTCATTTTTCAAATATGTAAAAGCAAATACTGTTGTAATGAAAACACTGTAAGGATCTGGATTTAGTGGAGAAAAAGACTGAGTCGTGGAACAATGCGTCTGCTTAATGGTCTCACAGGTCTTCAAGTGACTAGGATATCAAAAATTAACCATGGAGAAAATGTAAGTGACTAGGAAAAAAAAGATAACACATGAATGAACCATTTCACAAACAAACCAATAAAGCAATTTAGTGTCATGTGATAATAAAATTAAAGAAAAATATTATAAGATTGACTAATAGTATTACCAATGAAGGAAAAATAAACTATTTTCGGAAAGTTACTCAGTTCCTAGTTTTGCTCATCAATACCTTTTATTCCTTTCAAATATGATAAAAACATAAAACACAATTCAAATTTCTGCTAACAAATCAGAGGTGCATAGGGTAACCCAGGTAAAATGCTTTGTTTTTGTTGAATTATCTGTATTAAAAGAAATAAATAATCAGTCTTAGATTCATGCACAATTAGAACATCAGGTGACCATGGCTATGGTAGGAAAGGAGAAATGATACAGGAAATCAAATTGAATTCAAGTAAGAAAAACATTTTAAGAAGTCTAATTTAAAAAGTAAGAAAATAAAATGAAAATGTTCATTGTACCTTAAAGAACCCTGCTTCAGGGCCACACCTGTCATATACACTTCTGGATTTACCTATCGCCATGATAATACCTTGCATGTTCGGTGTCATCATGATCTGCCACAGGGATTTAAAGTAAGAGTTTTTGAATGAGTAACATAAAAATACTTAAAAAACCAAAATAATTTCTTCACATGCAGGTTAGAATTCCTTTACTTCTATTTATAATCAAATATTGCATTTTTATAGCAAATGTGATCCAATATGTATGTAAGTATATTTCAAAATCATCTATACAGGGCCACATGTAATTTATATGGTGCCTTTGTGCAAAATGCAAAAAGGCATCTTCTCTGAACCAAAGACTTTTGAAAAGACATCTCCTTCCTTCTTGACAAATTAGAAAAATGTGCTGCTCTCTGAGTAAGAGAACCACACAGAGCTAGCAACAATCTTTTTATTTAAAAAGGTGCCTCTTTATTAAGGCTTGGGGCGCTTAGTCAGTGTAAACTCCACTTCAACTCTACTTCCGCCCATTGGCCAGGCAGCCTTGCAAAACTGCACAACCAAACATCCATAAGCAGTAGCCCTGTATCCATAGGACTTAGTTCCAAGGCACATGCACTGTTAAACCGCCACTCCAGTGAATTAAAAAACAAAGCAAAACTCTGCTGGTAGCATAAGCACTTCACAAAACAGAGTGTTAAATGATTAAGCACAATTCTATTTTTTTTAATGCCAGAAGGCTCACCTTAAAACAAGCACAAAGGTGTTTGATAAATGAACTAGCATTTTTATTAAAAACAATAATTTCCATAATTTTCAAGTACCAATATGGAATTAAAATAGTTAACTAGAACAACATATTGGTATTAAGTACTAAATGCTTAAGTACAGTTTTGTTTTCATATAGCTTACTATTCTTAGCTGTTTACATTGTAAAATATCTGCAAAATGAAATAATCAAGGCACTATGAAGCTATTATATTACAGCTATCAAGAGACTGCATCAATCACCTCTGAGTCACTGAACTCATAGTATTTATTTTGGATTATATAATGAGAATTGCAATAACATTAAGTTCTTGAGAAAAATTCTTCTGACCAGTTCCTATCTCATAAACCTGCTTTTTATGAGAATAGCCATATTCTCATATAGCCATACTTTCTTACACTGACATACTAAAACTTGTATCTTTATGACACCTCTGATTTTAGAATCATAAAGACATTTTAAGTCTTATATAATAGTTAAATTAAAACCTTGAAGTAAGTCTAGAAGATTTAATTCTTATCTAAGCCAGTAGAAACTAACAAATAATAGAACTCAAGGTCTTCTATATTGTTATGCAGAAGATTTCCTGACCCTCCTGAAATATGGAAAATATCAAAATGTAAGAGTCTTAAGAGGAAAGTGGAGGAGTGGGGAGAATACGATGAGACCAGGAGACAGTGCATTTTCATCTGGATTCCCAGAAAAACGTATCATGAGAAGCAAAAATGCCTGCATTCTGTTAGAAAACTAAGTAGATGAGAATGAATAGTTAAGAGGTAGGAAGGATAGGATGGAGGTCCCACTGTGTGTATAGCACTGGTGGTCAGTCATTCAGCAACTGTTGATGAATCATTCAATTCATAGTCATGTGGAGGTTGCAGAAGCAAAAATATCAATCATCACTTTGCAATTAGGATGTATGTTGTGGCAGGAAAAGGTGAGCAAAGGATTATAATAAATAATTAAGTATAACTAGAAAGAAAAACAAAAATTATTTTTTAAATGTTCAAAATTTTTGCTTTTTAAACAAACCTTATATTAATCTATCAACCTGAGAGTAAACCAATCCTATGTTGGCATAAAATAATTAACACTAAGAAACATAACATTGTTATTTTGAAAAATACCACAAGCTTTCTGCTCAAATTTTCATTTGAAATTTGAAGTTCTGTGAGCAATTGGTAAGGTATTTTCAGACCAGGGGTGGCAAAGCTGTATGTTATGCAGCAACAAACAATAAGTGAGACGGTGCAGCCATGCCCAAAGTACTTGTATTAAGTGGCAAAAAGTAAGTAGGAAAAGTGCAAGTGGCATGACAAAAGTACCTCATCATCATAACCCCCCTCCTTTGACTCAACCATAAATTTCCCTACATGGGGAATCGCCACCTCTACAACTTGCTGGTTACAAGGTGGTTGGCTTGTAGTACCTTCAGGTTTCTGCAGAAGAAAATCATTAGTGTGAACATTAGAAAAGAGAACAACGAAGCACCCAGTTTAAGTGCACAGATTCTCAAGTCTTTTACAAATACCTGCATTTGCTTAATATGAAATAAAACCACTTAAAACTGAGTATTAGAAGCAAATACATTAATCAAGTGATAATACAAGATCTCCAGCTTTCCCTTTACATCTCAAACACTAAATTAAGTTTTCATTTTTCTCCCCCCACAAGGCATCTTGGACTCTAAATCCTTAAAAGTAATAAACGGCGGAGTTGTACTTCCAACTGCTATCCTCATAGCTAAGGATTTTATTTGTTAAAAACATTCTAACAACTTCATAAAGCCTTTCTTGATATCTCCATAAAAATAACATATGACCTTCTCTGAACTCAGGAGAGTATGCAGGTTTTCTTTGTTATGATTTTACCTTTCTATCCTGTCTAGTAATCAAATGTATATCTATTTAATATCCATACTCTGTTGTGCTTAACTCATTCTGTACAGCCTATGACCTCATACCATATATTTACATCATGTGTCCAATGAATTGTTTTTGAAAAAACTGCTGAAAAGTGGTACTATTTTAAAGAACATAATCAGTTTTCTCCTTTTCTTTAACAAATTCTATAAATTTCACTAATCCTCACTAACGGAGTGGAAGCTAGCCTGAAATCCAGAAAAGTCCACTCACAATGATTCACACAGCTTATTCAAAGTACTGTTCAGATGTAATTTTACTGAAGAGACTTATAACTAGCATATTCACTATTTACCTATAAGCAAATTTCAAAAGTACCTAAAATGCTTCAGTGCAGCTTTGATTGAGTAATTTCAAATTGTGCCATGAAAGTTTTCTAAGCAAAGATAAACTTTAGTTTCAATATAAAATAAGCAGAAAACTCTAATAAGATAAAATAAAGGGTTTTGTTTCTATTTAAAATATAAGTACATTTTAGGGATATGAACACACTCTGACTCTCCAGAAGTACATAAGCAGAAAGAATTTAGCTAAAAGATAAAATAAAACTAATGGCCGACACTGGCACTTCTTTTAAAATAAATGATATATATTTTTAAGATTTTATTTATTTATTTTTAGGGAGGGAGGGGAGGGGGAGCGGAGAGAGAGAGAGAGAGAGAGAGAGAGAGAGAGAGAGAGAGAGAGGGAGGGGGGGAGGGAGAGAGAGAGAGAGAAACATCAATGTGCGGTTGCTGGGGGTTATGGCCTGCAACCCAAGCATGTACCCTGGCTGAGAATCGAACCTGGGACACTTTGGTTCCCAGCCCGCGCTCAATCCACTGAGCTACGCCAGCCAGGGCAAATAAATGATATTTTTAACTAACATTTTTTAGAAAAGGTTTCCTTACTTTATTTAAGTCCTCAGTGTTTCAAGAGAAAATAACCCACCTGCACATTTGCCATGGTCATGAGAGAGAATATTCAGGTAACCTGACACCTGTGCGTGATCGTTGGTCTATAAACGACAGGTGTTACTAATGTTATTATACTATTATGCTATTTAAAGTTGCTTATGTTTGAATAATTCTAACCTGATATTACCGTCACAAATATCCTTTGGAGATATGCTTGGCCCTTGGCATTTAATGAAGAATTTTTAATTCTAGTATTTTGAGAGAATAATAATTATCCTACGTATACATTCACAAGGGTGAAACATAAGCAAGTAAATTAAGAAATCTGTCTGGAGTTTGTGATGAAATATTTCTCACAAGAAAGGCAATCCAAAACATACCATCTTAAGAAAAGAGAAGATAAGTATAAGGCAACTAGCAACTGGGAAAGGTATTCCTTATAGTACTGAGCCTTATAAAACAACACACTCCCTTTGCACAAAAAATTACACTTAGAAAAATAGTTAATGTTTTATAAACCTTTCCAGTTAAAACAAAAGAGTTTCAACAGCATAACAGTGATTAATTATGTGGGAGAAAGTTGAAAGTTGGAAGAAGCTTTGGGCTGCATGTAAACATTCTGTAGTAATTGTTCTCAAGTTTAGATATCCTAAGGTACCCTAAAAATTTTCATATAGAGAATTTAAGGGTTCACTGAAGTAAAGTAGATGTATATTTATCTTTTTCAATTATTGTGAGGGCCTGTAAGAACACCTTAACAAAGGCTAAATTTGGAAGGAGCTAAAAATAAGTTCCTCAGTTAAAAGTTGCAAAAATAATTAAAATACAATGATGTTTATTGAGGGCCTGAAATCCATTAAATGTATGATTTTTTTTTTTAAAAAGTGGTCACATAACAGAGTGGTTAGAAAGCTATAGAACTGCATCCCTTGTGGCCCCCTTAGTATGCTCACACTTTTTATCCCATAATTCAACTATGGGGAAGCTAAAGAAATAACCTAAAATATGAAAAAAGTTTCATTTCTAGCAGCCTATTTAAAATAATGTAAAAGTAGAACTGAATACACAATGAGGGAATAGGTAAGTAAACAAGAATTTAATCACTCAATGGAATAATACTCAACCTTTAAATGCTGTTTAAAAAGTTTATAACATGGGGAAATGGTTAGGTTATAATGGTAAGTGATTAGAAAATTAAGATATGCAATTTTATATGTAGTAGTAACTTAACTATGATTTCCAAACCTGTATATAAAAATAAGAATGACAGAAAACACACTAACATATTCATAGTGTTTAACTTTAGATAGTGGGACTATGCATGATTCTTTCTCAGAGTCCACTTTTTATACATTTCAAGTTTCCTAAAATATTTTATTTAAATTTAAGGACATTCTCTAAAAGGAAAACTATTTCAACATTTGAAGAGTATCTCTGTATACTTTCTGAAATTCTAAGCTTTCCAGGGATTTCTTTTTATACTAAGGTTGGAGCTCAATATATTGCATATTTGTGAAATGGTTAGTATTTAAACATTAAAAGGACACTAACAGCAACTGAGTGCCTATACGATATGTGAAGCATTTTTTAAAAATGATCTGAAATAATCCCATAATCACCTCCATTTTATGTAAAAGAAACTTGAGGTTTAGAGAAATTAAGCAACTTGTTCAAATTTGCATAGCTAATAAGAAGTAAAATAAATATTAAAAAATCAGGACTACTTAATTTCAAAGTCTGAAGACTCTTCATCTATGCAATTTAGTTTTTAAAGTATACCTTTAAATGAGAAAACCCAGTAGTGGTTACCATGATTCTAAGCACCTGGCCATGAGACGAAGAACACAGGCTGCTTCAGGCGGCCATGATTAATGTATTCTTAGACAGGCTGCAGGGTTTATAGAGACAATAGGGCCAAATGTTGGTGCTGTCACAGAAGATGAGCCAAATGGAAAAAAATTCATGTTAGCTGTCTGTTGTATTCTCTCCTTGCTATCCTCTTTTCTCAAGTAAAGGTGAAGCAGTAGGTTGCTAGCTTATAAGGTGATATCCTTATTAATAAATATGCAATCAAAACTTAAGTGTTGATTTTTGTAAATTTAAATTACACATGATTAGCCAAACAAACAACAAACAAAGAGTCATGATTCTATGTTAACTTAGGTAATGCTTTTTTGGCTTTCTGATACCAGTGTAAAGAATTATATTTATTACCCAGAACATAAACCCTAACAAATTAATATCCTAATTAGCAAAGGCCCTGGAAAATTAATTTTTTTATTTCTTGCAAAAATATGCAAGACTTTGCATACTTCACCTTTTACCTACTTCTCCACCCTCTTTCCCTCCCTCAGTTTTCCTATCCTACCATCCCTTGAGAATCAGACATCTAGATATACTGAAAGAAGCATTTTCCAACAAGCACTTGATTGTTAGCAAGTGTTCATCTCAAGCTCATTTAGAGTCTATACAGCATTTGCAAAATTTGGATAGGTCAAAAAATTTTATTAATACACTTTTTTATAGCAAGATGATATATAATCCAAGTTACTCAAACAGAAAAATGAAGAAAAGTAATTCTGATTATTTCATTCATCAAAACATAACACAATACCCTATTAATTGGACATTTTGGTTACTTGAGGTCTTATATTAAAGACCTCAGTGCATTTAGCAGGTTATTGTTTGAATTAAGTTCACATATTAAGTAGAAAACTGTAAAAAATTGTACTTCCTGTTCTCTTTAGTTCTCCAGAAGGGGAATCTCCAAATACTAAAGTATCTGAAGCTATCATGAAACCTGCGTTAGAGCTGCTTGTGCTAATAAAATAAGTCTACAGCAACTAAAGGCTTTTTAATACCATATTCTTGAAATAACATCTCCCAGAATGTCATATTCATTGAAAACATAGTGCAGTACAGATGTGCTCAATTTACTGTTATAAAAACACACAACTGAGAACTACCAACAGATTTACAATGACAATTATGACAATGTTTGAATTTGATACTATTGAAATATGCATAAATCATATTGCAAGATATTTGTCCTAATACTACTCTAACTTGGGGTATCTAGTATTTTATTACTAAACACATTGCATGCAACATTATACCTTATTCCCAGCTACTCCAATGTAGTAAGACTAGAGATGGAGGGAGCCTGAGGGACAGGAGAAATACAGTTGGCCCTTGAACAACACGGCTTTGAACTGTCCAGGTCCACTTACACGTGGATTGTTTTTCAACAAATACTGTAAATGTAGTTTCTCTTCCTTATTATTTTCTCAATAGTGTTTTCTTTTCTCTAGTGTATTTTATTGTAAGAATATAGCATATAATCATATAACATGAAATATTTGTTAATTGACTGTGTATATTACCAGTTAGACTTGTGAAGAGTTGAAAGTTAGTTATATGTGGATTTTTAACTGCTTGGAGGGCTGGTGGCCCTAACCCCAAAGCTGTGCAAGGGTCAACTTGTAATGCTAATGTTCTGGTTCTCTTTTTAAGTTCCCAAATAACTAATTTAGTCTATGATTGTAATTTTCCATAATCCTGTAACAGGAAGATAGAAACTCATTTTTAAAAAGAATCATTTTTTAAATTACAGCTGAGAAAACAACAGCCTGGGAGTCGGGTGACACCCAGGCACTGTTCCTGCGGATGGAGGAGCTGGCCCTCGGCCCCTTTGCCCGACTCCCGGTCCATCTCCTCCACAGTCTCCACCATGGGTGGGGGGTGGGAGGGGCCTTTTGTGCACAAGGCTACGATCTGAGGCTAAAAGAAAAGTTCTTACCGACTGCAAAACTGTTTCAGGACTTTTATCTTCATGATCATTTGATGCCTTGGTAATTACTTGAATAGTTTCTTCTTTCAAGTGCTTTGAGAAATCACTTCTTGATGGCTGCTCTAGATATTCTGGTTCACCTGCTTGTCCTTCATGAGAAAAGAATCAATTGTATGGCTAATAAAATCAGAGTATCTATACTACGATGACTCTAGTATTTACTTCTCGTTCAAAGTTAGGCAATCAATTTTACTACTCTACAGAAAGTGATATATTCTTCAGCACACACCACTTCCCCCAGACTTTACAAAAAAAAAAAAAAAAAGAATCCAAAAGTAATAAAGAATTACTGAAGAAAGTACCCATTATAGTTTATAATACAGGATTCATAGTAAATTTTTATGCCTTAAGTATGAAAATCTCATTTTGGAAAACCACTAGCATTCTACCAAAAGAAAAAAACCCCATGGATTTGGTTTGTATGACAATCCTGGACTAGGTTTCCAAAGAGAGCACACTAGTTGTTCTTCTGGCCACAGCATCCTTTTCCACACCTACCTGACAAAAATCCCTGACCCTGAATGAAACCAACCTTTTCTCTTTTCTGAATCTGCCTCAGGTAGCTGAATGTTGTCAGATAAAAAACAATTACAACTTGATATCCCAAGGGGGGTTGGTTTAGAGGCTTAAAAACTAGTTAAACCTAAAATTTACCCAGGACAGAGCTATATCTATACCACACATTTTTAGCCTACTTCCCCCACAATGTATAATAATTTTGGCTATACATATAAAATGTTGGCATTCCCATATACTGAGGATCACCCTGAGGAAACTCATTACTGAAATCTCCATAGGCAATGAATTTAATTAAAAAAACATGGGAAGGGCATCTACTATATGTCATTATTGTGCTAGATTCTAAAGATTTAAATAGGAACATCACACAGTCCCAGTTTAAAGGAATGTGAGAATACTAAGAATGCTGCTCCTTGTACCAGGTCTTACTCTTAGAAATAAGCTGGACTTTCCTGGGACATTTGCTTACTTTTAATTTTTAGGTAGTTATTTGTAGGAAAGTCCCATGGCCAATTCTGCATGACACCGCTAGACAAATTTATGAAACCTTATGGTACACATTTCATACAATGTTATCCATTTTTACGGTCTTTTTTTGTTTCATTTTTCTAATTAAATTTGAGTATGCTATATATGTTGTAAGACTTCAAATTTTTTTTTAGTAAAATAGGAGTTAACACAAGTAAAATAATAATTCAGGCATAGCTCTTCTCTCCTTCAGATTAATTTCTTTATAAATATAGTTGATGGCCTTAACCTGTGGTACACCTTGACTCATCTGAGTATCTTATAAAAAATTATATATATTCTGGATCCTTCCTTCAGAGATTCTGATCCCAATACATCTTAGGGATCAGACTTATCCCCTAAGTCTGGGATAAGTATAAGTATTAGGTGGGTTATGCTATTTATACTCAGAAGAAACCCCCCAGGCAATTCTGATGCATATACCTATAACAAGGAACTATTGGTTGTATCTCCAAACACAAAGGTCCAGGTAAGCTGTCCTTCACATTGAGCTGGTTAGGGAGGTAGCATGAGATAAATCAAATAATACTTTCCCATCATTTACTACTTTGTTGCAATAAGCATATGAATGATACTAGAGAAGTGATGCTTATGGATTTCACATGTTAGCAGAAGAAGAACAAAATACTGACTTAATCAATACTATGTAAGTTATATTCTTATTGGAATATCACTCAGAAGAAATTGGATTTTAATAGCTCTTAGGTTACACTTTTACTGACAACATTTGTAGGGAGGGAAGAAAATCACTCTGATGGATTTTATCAGCATAATTTTCTTGTATAACTTCACTAGTCACTCAATCCTAGGGCACACCGAGAGACCTTAAATACAGGTTTTCTTTGATATTCTGAAAGTAATATATAAAATTAAACAAATTAGTAAAAAAACTGTGAGTAGAAATAGGGAAAAGATGACATGGTCATTAAAGTAAAGTTTGTCTACTAAAAATAGTAGATAAGTGGTTCCAAAAACATTGTAATAAGTTCTTTATTCAACTGTGATATCTTAAATTCCTCTGCAACACAGGATGAATTTCTTAATATGATATGTAAGATCATATTAAGATATGTAGACAGTCTACAGTTAAGATATGTAGATATGATATGTAGACAGTTAACAGAAACCAATCTTTTAAACAATAATCTCACATCCCAAATTGATGGTTAGCACATTCCTTTCCATTAATTCAAACAAATTGCATATTTCTAGCATTTCCACGGAGGACACAATGTTTCCTATTAAGACAGTATTGCCACTGCTTTCTAAAAACCCAGTCTGGAACAGTTATATGTGAACTGACCATTTCAGTCTCTTTATTTTTTAGTTATTCTAGTTCCTCTCTGAAATATTTCCATTTTTTCAAGTTTTTTTTAATACTAAAAGGAGAAAAATAAAAATATATGAAGATACCTACTACTAATTTTTTAAAATTACAAAACAGCATATGAAATGTATGGTAGAATGCACTAATCAGGATAACAGTTCTTCTATTCAGAGAAAACAGAAGGTGAAAAACGTAAACGCTGGGGCAAAGTTGGCGAGCCCTGTCTGATAGGAATTAATATTGGCCACTTGTGTGGGAATATGTATTAGCTTGACTTGGTAGAAATAAAATGTGTTAAGTCTGTAAATTTAGAGAGTCTTGTGAGAAATATGCCAGATGAAAAAGACTACAGAATTTAATATTTTTTGTTCCATAAAGTATAGGTGAACCAAGAACAGAGTTTCAGCTTAACCAATGAATGAAGAATTCACCTTTATCTGAGTCCTTAAGTACCACCACCACTTACACCAATTATGTAGCTCCATTATTCCACGACTAATGTGAATAGCCCAATGCAAAGGGGGTATGGAAAAGTTAAGGGAAGAACGATGCAGTAGCTATCCCTTGTGCAATTTCAGGAGAGTGACTTGGGAAGGGTAGGTAGAGAAGACAAGGAAGGAAGTCACGAAGGGAAGGAATTGCCTGAAATTGAAATAAAATACAATGTGGTTCTACACTGTGATTTGAGCACAGAAGCCTCTCGATAGCTGCTGAGCTATGTCATTTCCTACCAAAGAGGACAAAATCACTGTAATTACATTGAGTTGTTGCAAAACCTGGTCCACACAGTGGCACTTGATGCTTGGAAAGAAAGCACAGTCTTGCTCAAGATGGGAGAGCTCGCTGGATGAAAGAGCCGTTCAGATATTCTGTGCTGCATTTACGTACCAAACGTTAGTATCTTTGCTGCTATTATACCGTTATCTTGGTCTTTTAAAAGTTCTAAATCAGTGCCTTTTAATATCAAAGACTCAATTACTCAATTTATATAATAAGTTACAAGTCGGAATAGAGCCATGCGTACCTGTATCGGTCACAAGAGCGTACTGTGGTATTGTGAATCTCCCACTGAAAGAATAATGCCTTCTAAAGTTCAAAAGACAATGCTAAAACCCACCTAAATAATGCTGAATGGGAATCTGTCGGTAAAAGAAATTAAACAAATACCTAAAACAATTAATAAACAACTAAAAACTAAACATGCAGACCTTGCAAAAAAAAAATAAAGGTCATTCAAAAAGATCCATTCAGAGTTATAAAAAAAGAGACAAATGAGTGTGAAAAAAATGTGTTTATCTCTTCTCATTTCCAAACTACTAGAGAAATAGCACTTTTTCTACAGTAGGAAATATGTTGTCCTAAAACAATTCAGTGATGGTGAAATTAATCTTAAAAAAGTCAGAATACATTCTATTTTCAATTTTGCTAGAACATATTTTCTTTATTTTTGTATAGTGTTTACATTAAATATTTTATTGATTTCATCAGCTAATTTTAAAATGCTATTTTAAAGTGTATTTTTATACATTTATTGTTTTTTGTTTTATAGGTCTATACACACTTATACTTAAAAAATATTTAGCTTTGGCTAATTTTGTTTTAAGAATTATGAAACAAGTATATATATTTTATTTAAGTATACTCAAAATATATATGGAGTAGTGTTACTTTGCCCAAATATAAAATCACTAGAGTTCATTTTATTGACAGTTTTAATAAACTGGTTTGTGTTAATTTTGGTTCCAACAGCTTTTTCATGCTTCCTGCCAAGAAGGATCAAGCCCAATTACAGAGACAGGGTAGGTAGAGGGAAGAGTCTGCAAAATCACCTCTTTTAACATGAAAAAGCTATAAGAGCATATGAGGATTTTTTCCTGCAGAGGCAGTTGGCACCCCACCCTACCTTGTTGAAGGATCAACTAACTGTCTGGGTGCATGGTGGTGTCTCACAAATGGGTAAACTAAATTATGACCTGTGGGTATCTCTGAGTGATGGAGTTTCAGATCATTTTTACTAGCTCCTTATACTTTTAAGATAAAGTTTGTTTTTTACTCAACAAGCATCTTATTTTTAATAAAATATCGATAATAAATGTTACTGGAAATAAAACACAATTTAATAAAATGAACTAACCTGTTCTTACAGAAGGCTCCGAATCCCTCAGTTTCTGAGATGCTAAGAGTTTTTCCTGCAAAGCCTTCTGGGCAAGTTGTGCATCCCATTCCTCCAGTTCTTTTTCAAATCGCTGGTTGTCTTCCTCAACAAAATCTCTTAAATCTGGCGGTAATGTTTCTATTCCAACAAGGGCCTGCCCAGTTTCTTTATTAAACTCCTCTGCAAATTATATTTCAAAAACTAATATAAAATTAAGAATTAAATGGAAAATGCAAAGCTCAAAATAGAATACATTTCAAATGGGATTTCAAGTGCGAATTTTTACCATTTAGCAAATTAATTATTACCTAAAAATTAAAAGAAAACTCAAACAAATGCTCAGAAAAACTATGATGCAAATAGTTCATACTCCATTATAGGTAATGGTCTCAGATTTCATTTTTAATCTGAATGGTAAAAAAATATAACAAGATATAAAGCCGAAATTGTTACTCAAACACTGATGTAGTACTACTTTATCTGTTAAAATACCAGATTTCTAATTATTCATGAAGTAAAACCTATCACAAAATGAGAAGAAATAACTCATGAACTTATTAAGCTCAAATTAGAACTAAAAATTCTTTTTCATCTGAGGCAGTTAAGTATAGCAATATGCAATTTGAAAACTAATCAGCATAAGATTTTTTAAAGCACTGCATAAATATCATTTCAAAGAGTCAACTTCTATTCCATACACACAAAATAAATTTTGGCTTTCAGTCACAAGTGGATTGCCTAGCTAGTTTTGCTGAATGATCAAGTATAATAGGAAAGTTAATTTTATCAGTTTTGACAAAACTTTATTAAGTATTTTCCACATGGAAAACCTGTATTAGAATGTAAAAATTAAAAAAGATTAAGACATGTTATGACATGGTCCCTGGCTTTGAGCAGATAAAAGTGAAGTGGGAAAGAACAGCCAGCACACAATTCCAACACACAGCAGGGGCCTGATGGAGGCACATCACGAGGACACAAGGATGGTTGCTTTTGGGCAGGTAAAGAAAACTTGGCAGAGCAAATGACACTTAAGTTGAATCTTGACAGATGAGGAGTCAGGCAAAAGAAGCAAGAAATAAGAACATTACTGGCAAAAAATAAAAAAAAAACATAAGAACATATATGCATAAATGTATGAATGAAGTGATTTGGTGTGAGCAGAATGCAACGAGAATTTCAAATGTCAGTTTGAAATGGACAATGATCACAAATGAGGCTGGAGAGACCATCAAGGGCCAGAAAATGGAGGTCTTGTAAGTCAGGCGAGGAACCTGAACACGGGTCAATGTGTGATATAGTCGTTAAAGGATTTTAAGAAAGGAGAAACCCATGAGATTTACGTTTTATAATAGTTAATAAGTAGTTCACTTTGAATGCAAAATATATTCCAATTTTCAGCCCTGGTCATAATTACTTTTTCATTCCAGTTTACTCACAATAACCCAACAGTACTTTCTGATCATATCCATCACCCTCTGGGTGAATTATACCTTACTATGCCAGAGACCGGAGTCACACAAAAGGGCTACTTATTTAAAAATATATACCACCCTATATATTTCATATTCTTACCTTGTATTAAGAATTGTGCCTTATCATTTATGTACATTAAACAGTATGCGCTGGCATTTCTATAACCACCAAAAGAGTCCCTCACTAGCTCTTCCCATGATGATTTTGTCACAGCAATATCATTGTACTTCATCCACCTATTTTCACGATGATCAAAGATGTATGCCCAGTAGTGCCCGGCATTAGCTTGGCCTTCATGAACCAAAACAGCATGTAAGCGATATGGAACCTGAATATTAAAACAGAAGGGATTTAAATGGCAGTCTAGTACTCTATTGTAACACATTCCATGAAACCCACAAACCATGTTACTAGAGGACACCATAGGAGTATGTATTTCTTATCAAGAGAAAATGGGCTGAGATTAAAAGTTTGAAAAAAAATGAAATAATAAAAGAAGGAGAAGATAAGCTAAAGACATGGAAAGCAGACAGGTGTGTAAACAGGATGATTTTCAAAATATTGATCATGTATTTGTTGATCTATTTCAGTTATTACTTCTGAACAAAGAACTTATGAATATTTTTACATATAGCACATAATTTCTCTAAATCTTCACAATTATAAACTGATGGCTGAGTTTTAAAGTGGCTTATTATAGTATACCAGAACTTAAAATGTAATTGAGCCCTATACTATTTCCCATAATCTTAATATCTTTAATTTTATAATTATTGTGATTTTATTTTAAATATTAAGAAAATTCTGATAAATTTTATTATAAAGTAATAAAAAGAGTAAGCAATAAATGCAGTATAAGAATATAATACGATTGGGGAAATACTAATACGGCTTAAGTTCAGCAATTTTATCACAAGACATCTAAGAAAAATTTGGTTAAGATAAAGATAAATAAAAATATGTAAATAATTTTTTTAATGCTTACTAGTTCAAAGTTTAACTTACTTGGATCATAGATTTGTCAGAGTACATTAGCTCAATTGTTCGATGGATTCTGGATATGCTTTCCTGCAAATCTAAGGACAGAAGATGTCATTTACTGATTAAGATCAAGTATGTTTCTAGTGAGATTCATAAGGCAGAAATGAAAGGTTTTCCTACCATTATGTTAGGAGAATAAAAAAAAATTCCTAAAACAGTAAATCACTATTATTTGGAGTCTGTATAAAAATAAATATATATAGTTCTCCTTAATAAAAGATACAGCACAAGTTCATAGTTAAGAAAACAATATGGTTGTTTTAGAAAATGTGCAGAACCAGTAAAACTAAACCTCATTCATATACATAAAAAAGGTTTCAATGAAAATTAAAATTAAAACCCCTTACCTGTTTATGTAAAACAGAAAAACTTCAAACTTAAATAACTTTACCACTTATCCTATATAGACACATAATTGAATAAAAATCCACTATAATCACCAATGGAAATAAAGTCTGAGAATCCCATTACTCATTATTTATATGTCCAGTAGTAATCTATCCTACAAAATTATTCAGATACAGGGATGTTCACAGCTTACACTGCCCATATAATTAAAAAACTAGAGACAACCTTAATATCTATCAATAGGAAAATGGTTAATTATAATATAATGGCATAACTACACTTATAGTCTGAATCTGTTGGAAAGAATCAGGAACAAACAATAAAAGACTACAAAAAAGTATTAGTAACTTTAGAGTGGGAAAAGGCATTCCTAATCCTGACAGAAAATCAAGGAACCACAAAGGAAAAGATAAGACTCCCTCCCCAAGCTTAAGAAAATCTACATTTTTAAAAAAAAGCAAACCCAACATAAAGGAAGTCAAATGCCAGAGACAAGCAGGGGAAACAATATCTGCAGCACACACTTCAGGCACCAAGTTGATACCTGTAAACATCAGTTTCTATTAAGCAGCAAGAGAAAGACAAAGGCAAATGGTTCTATATAAAAATGGGAAGATGCCACTAAAATTTACAGAAAAACAAAGCTGCACTCATAGTTAAGGAAATGTAAGACACCAAAATACCATTTCTTCCCCCAACTAACAGGCTACCAGACTAAAAAGTGCCCAGGGCTAGGGAGGAGGTTGAGAGACAAGCTCTCTCACACCGTTAGAAATGTAAACTGGTTCAATATTTTGGGGGGACAATTTTAAAATAGTCAAATTTAAAATTATATACACTTTGGAACAGAAATGGCACTTTTAAGAATATATAATACTAATAAAAGTGCGTAAACATGAACGCAGAAGGCCAGCACTATTTGCAGTATCAACAGAAATATTAAATAAATTACAACATGCTCATGTGTCGGAATACTACACAATGGTTTAAAAAATAATGCTAACAACTAATATTAACAGGGATAAATAAAAGAGTAAAGAGTCCTGGAAAATCTTCTTACCTGATCTGTATTATTATAGGTCCACATCTTATCACATGAATGTCTCCCAAGCTCCTTAAACATTTAAAATGGCCAAGAGTGGACTCATCATATTCCTACTTCCTCCCTGGAGGTAGAGACCTGCTCACCCACCAGTCTGCCGTTTTCTAAAGTGCATTCTATCTATTTAGTTATTCACACCATTAGGAATGACTATGAAAATCATCCTTGATTTCTGCCACTCACCCCTCATCAATGGTCTACTACTATTAATAGTCTCTAAAGACTATTTCAAATCTCTTCATTTCTTTCCTGCCTTAATGCTGCTACCTTGGTGTCAAAAGCTTCCTAGCTTGCACCTTCTGAATGTAATCTTGTAAAACAAACACAATCCAAGTCCAGTAGAAAATTATGCCAAACCTGCTAGCACAGTGTTCAGGGAAACCTATGTGCTTAATTATTATGCTACTAAATTTAAATATAAAAAATCCCTTATATATGAAAAATATTAAGAGAAATCTTTACAGTTACTAATGCTGTTAGTCATCACTGTATCCTATTTGTTCACTATTAAATTAGGACTGCTCTGTATTTATATATTGTCTATAAACCACCAAGTGGGGCACACAAATGTAATAATTGATATTGTTTAATATAGTTCCAACAGTAGCTATTTTTAAATTTAAATCTTTAATTTTAAAAATCCTAGTATTAGGATAAAACTGGGGGCAGTAATAGGGCATTATATTTTTGATATATAAGAAAAAAATTACAATAAAACCTACCATAAAATATTAACATCACTTCATTAAAAAAAAAAATCTGAATAATAGTGAAGTAGGAAGGAAATCACTTCAGAATAAAGGAGAGTTCCTTCCAAGAAAGGACAGATGGCAACTTAACACCAGCACACACATGCGCAGCCCCCTCCCCCATAGGGCACTGTCCTTTTTCTTACTTTGCTACATGCCAGTTGAAACTCATCACAGGCTGGCACTGTGCTCATAGTTGGAAATCTCATTAGAGCAGACTAAAAATTAAAATTCACTTTTCTGATTTTTAGGCCTAAAGAACATTTTTATCACTTAAACGCACTGTGTAAACATCAGGGTAAACATAATTTATATGTACAAGATACAATGTTGTATGATGTTTCACCAATGGAGTAGCTGTGAATATCAGTTTGATATAAATTTAGAGCACTAAACGAGAAAATCAGACCATCTGTTATGGCATTAATCAGCTAAGTAATCCAGGGAGAACCTTTTGGTCTCTCTGAACCTGATATTAAGATTGTAAAAATGGGGAGCCAGACTAGTTTATCTTTTAGAAAACCCTTTCTAGAAGAAAATACTTTATAATATTTACATATATAATCCAGAGCAATTTCCATTTTCCAAATGTATCTTTATACATATCCATGAGGCAATAGTGACTATGTTATGAAAACCTTTTTACCTCTAGTGTCATTTTCTATTTCTGTCCTCCAGCGATGTAAACAGCTTTCTAGCACAGAAAGTTCTTCTTCTGTAATGTGCCTTGGTGCTGGATGCATGGGCAAGTCTGGAGGTATCCGAGACTGAGTGAACGGTTTGTGAATTACCAATCTCGATGACATGGCACCTATTGATGCCGGTGATGTGCTTGGCAATTCTGAAGAAGGAGCTCCCTGTTGTTCTGTTGTGCTGCATTTTTAAAGCAGAAAATATTAAATTTTCCAAACTGAAGCTCTGGACAAAGACTGTGCCTAATACACTGCATTAAACTGGCTTATAATTTCAAAAAGAAAAGATCTTCAAAATAGAGATGTGGATTAATTTAATATCCTAATGATATCCTTAATATACAAAGACTACTTTATTATATGTAAGAAACTGTGGCTTTATAGTAAAAATCACTTGATCTTATTTACTTAAAAAATGACAACAAATCTTATGTGTACCAAAATTACCAAGACCTTCCCTTGCTAACACCAGCCTACATTACAGAAGAAAATTCTAATTTAACAGTATTATTATGGATAAAAGGTTGAAACAGATAACATACTAAAACAACCTAAAGTATAACTATGAACAGAAAAAATACAAAAAATTCAATCCATAACCAGAAAATCTATTGAAATGATGAAATAAGAAAGCACACAGAAGGCACAATGTTCTACGTGTATCTAATCATTTTAGGGTTCATTAAAATCAATCACAACATGCATATAAAACCTTCTTCAAAAGGCATCAATGACATCAAGTAATACAGATTGCACAGCTGTATTTTGTTCCAAAAAGACTTTTTACCTTGGTAATGCCTGTGATGGAATGGGACCACTAGATGGGGAACTAGCATCAATATCTTCAACAGGAGAAGTGCAAACAGGTTTACTTGAGGCAAATTCCAACGCATACTGTAGGACATCTACCAATGGAAATCGTTTGGGACCTGAACCATAGCTTAAATATCTGTTAACCATAAAATGTATGAATGCTTTAATTTATATTTAAAGCAAATTTGTTTTTTAAATGTTTTTTATAAAACAATGAATCTTTCTTAACAATAAAATTAATGACCAGATGAAGACAGGAAGACTAAAAACACATTTAAGAAATAAATTAAATGGTCTCCAAAGAAAAGGACTCAAAGCTGATTAAGACTGAATGTGTATATACACTTTACCGAATTTTAAATGGCTGCTCTAACTTGTAACCCAATAGGAAAATGAAAACTGACAGTTTCATCCCCTGAGACTATTTTTATTTTTAGATCTGTCATCTGGTTTCATGGTGACTAATATTATCTTCCTCCTTTTTTTACCTCTGATTATATTTCAATATAATTACACATACCTTTCAAGAAAAATACTTATTGAAATATACATTATTTTTCTACAAAAATGTTTTAGGGTATTAATTTTCAAATTAACAGTAAAACAAGGGAACAAAGATTAGATCAGAGGTTGCAAACTGGCATCTCTCAGGCCACATTTCAGCCTGTGGATTTGTAATCTACAATACAGAACATCAGCCTAGATTTTGGCTTCTTCTGGAGAAGCCAAACAATCTGACACGCTGGATGATCTTGAGATGATATTTGTAAGACACCACCCGCTAGTGTGGATGGCAGCCGCTCCCTCTCCATCAGCTGCTCTCTAGGCGCTCCTCACCCACCACTTATATTTGACTTGGTTCCATTCTTTATAAAAACTCGATGAGGCCCGCTAGGCCTTTGACTTTGTATCTTCTGTGTCAAGAAGGAAAACTCAGTCACCCCTTGTGATAATGAAAATTTCAAGTGTCAAATTAGTCTCATGAAAGAATAAACCTCAATTGTAAATTAGTTTGTCTTTATAGCTATTTTTAGCACCATAAGCTTTATTTGTTGTTGGTGACAATATTTAATTTTAAATACTAAAATAATCTTCTAAGGCCAACTATAAATTATTTTAAGTTTGTAACAATTCAAAACTAAACTATATTAGTAAATATATCTGTTCAGGATGATTATCAACTCCCAGAATCATATATTACTCAAGAAAAATGTAAAATAAAGATTCTAGATAATCTCTAAAAAATGAATTTCTATAGTTAGCTTATAATTCTGTAAAATTTACAATACCTTTCTAGTCTTTGTTGTAACACTGTAAGGTAATCTTTCAGTCTCTTGATCTCTTCTCTCTTAATTCTTGTTATTTCTCTGTTTCTGTGCATATATCTATCAGGAAAAGTAGCAATCATCAGTATTTCTAAGTGTCATGGGAGTAGATACAATACCATAGAAGACCAACTCATTCAAAATTAACAAAATATCAGAGGATACAAAATAGTATTTTTGAAAATTCTGACAGAATTATGATATAAGAAAGTCTTTTAAAAAACTTCCTATGACACATGGACATGAACTAAAGGGGGGAATGTGGGTGGGAGAGGGTGTGCAGGGTACAGGGGTGTGAAGGGGGAAATGGGTCAACTATAATAGCATAATCAATAAAATATATTTAAAAAGATTAAATTAAAAAAACAAAAAACTTCCTTATAACATTATTTACAGTAACTATACCTTATTAAGTAGAAAAGAACTACATTTTTCTTGACAAATGTTACTTGATATATTATGCAAAAAGTAAAGATTAATTCTAAGGAAATTAAGCAAAATTCTTCTCTAAGCACAGTAATTCTTCACTTGGTTACTGTTTCAAAACCAAGTCATGATGTATACCAAACCATACCTGTCCAGATATAAAACTTGAGGAAATTCTAATTTGTTGTGAATTTTTTCTGGTCTTCCCAATGCCTGATTAAATTCAAATCTTGACAATTCAAATGTTAACACAGGTGGTAGTTCAGTGAACCAATGCTGAAAGAAAATAATAATTAAAAGCCTTAGTATCACCTTTCTGTTTTCTCCACTCCAATTTCAGGCAGGGGATCAGCAATGGCACTTTTAAATGTGTCATCATAATGCTGACATCACAAAGAAATGAATAGGTATGACATTTAGATAAAACTCAACTTCTCCCTAAAAATTTTCACATCTCTTGAAAATTTCAAAGATGAAGATAACTAACATACAACCAGGAAAAAGAAAAATCTTCTAACTGTCCTTCCATGATAATTCTTTACATTAGAATCTAACCTAAAGAAAAAGGTATTGGTGAAATCATAACTTAGTAGCTCAAGTCTTCTGACTTCTTTAATATTGTATCACTGAATATGAATGACACACTGTTCTTATTATAGTCAACCCTACTGTCAAAGACCTGTGACAAACTGTAAGATGCAGTACATAAAAGAAAAAAAGTATAGCATATATGATTACAATTCTCATACTAAAAAGCAGAAACTGTTTTACATTCAATTTTGCTACCAGAATTTTGACTAAGGAAAAAGATTTATCACTAATAAACATGGAATTCATACTTATGGTAATTATATTTGAAATCTTTTTAAGTGACTAGTATTTAATAAAATAAATGCTTTATTGCCACGGACCAACTCCTCCGCACTTTGACAACTGCTCAGTTAAGCATGAAATACAACAAAACTTCCAAAAATTACTTTTATAAAACAGATTCATGTTTTATATAAACATTATTTACTTAAAGAGGAAGAAAATGAACAAAATTGTGAATCAACAAATACAGAAGTGCAAAATAATGCAACAAGTATGTTTAAAGTGCTTATTATAAGCCATGCGATGTACAGCTTTTTACTACTATAAAAACAAATTGATACATACTAAATTATGTATAATGTTTTCAAGTGCCAGAAAATGATACCACACAAATGTCAGTAAGCTGAGTACACTAATTTAAATTCAAACATCCAAAAAAGCAGGAATGATGTATATCTGCCAAACTGGATTTAACTAAAACCTCAGAGTTGCTACTTTTCTCTAAATACAGCTTATAAAAATAAATGGTTATTCAAAGCTATTTCTGCTTCCCCAAATGCTAACAATTACTTGAACTGAGATTTCCTGAACTGGATTTGGATTATCTTCGACTATAAGTTTAAGTTTAATGAATTTGTTTTATCTTATATATGGGTATTATCTGAAGTTGACTAGAGGAAATTATAAAAGATCAGAAATATCTCAAGTTTTAAAATTTCTTGAACAGATTTGCTTATTTATTTAGTCCTCACAAGGCACTGGCAAAAATTTTAGTTAGCTTTAATCCACACCTAAAACTACTATTAAGAATTAAAACAGCCCTGGCCAGATGACTCAGTTGGTTAGAGCATCCTCCTGTACACGAAAAAGTTGTGGGTTCAATCCCCGGTCAGGGTGCATATGGGAGGCAATGGCTAGATGTTTCTATTTCACAAAAGTCTCTCTCTCTTTCTTTCTCTCTGTCAATAAACATTTCATTGGGTGAGGATTTAAAAAGAGAATTAAAACATACTTCACACATATCATAAAGAAATGTGATATTTTGAACCTTAGGATATCATTCTCTATTCCATTTGATGATACTGAAACAAGTATATAAGTAGATTTCATGAACTATTACTTTCATATTTTACTGCCAACCCTTTAAAAGCCACCATTAAAATGAAATGGTCATATACTTTAATTCATGGAAACCTACCAGGGCCAAGGGAAATAAAAATGACCCAAATTGGGAGTATGCTTCTCTGTAGACCATAAAAAGTCCAGGAAATAGCTTCCATGCCTTAACAAAGGGTATTCATAAGATGTTATGTAATATGCGTTTGTTGTGAATGCATTTCCTCTAACACCAGGGACAGATTTTCCTACTAAAGAAATAGAAGCATTTCACTTTCTCATTCTCGAGCTGACAGAGAAAAGAAGAGATAGCTAGACATTCCCTAAATTCATTTTAGAAAATGTTATGGGTATCTATAGCTCTGTGACTTTAGGATTCCAAGTACAGTAGTATATAACTAGGATATCAAATAAGACAATGAGAGTTTTTTCTTTCAAAATATTACTTTTCCATGCAATAAAAAATTGTATTTACTTCTTTAATTTAATAACTGGTATGTGATGCTTGTGGGGCACAGGTCACTAAAGGTAAAAACGATGTTTATGTTCTTCACATCTCTAAACATATTTATTATATTTACATTTATATGATAAACCTATAGGACTAATAGAATAATGCAATTCATGAATAAAAATTACATAATTAGCATTGGCAACAAAGGTGCTTCTAAATTTATCATGGCTATAAATCTGTGTTCTAGAAAGAATACAGTCATTTTTATAGTTGCAAGAGCTAATTTTTCTTTTCTTTCTTTTTTAAAAAAGATGTTATTTATTTGTTTAGAGAGAGGGGAAGGGAGGGAGAAAGAGAGGGAGAGAAACATCAATGTGTGGTTGCCTCTCATGTGGACCCCACTGGGGATCTGGTCTGCAACCCAGGCAGGTGCCCTGACTGGGAATTGAACCGGTGACCTTTTGCTTCACAGCCCTCGCTCAATCCACTGAGCTACACCAGCCAGGGCTAATTTTTCTATTAATATGTTTTAAACCTTGCTTTTGTGAGATTACATTATGCGGGGGGTGGGGAGTGGGGAAACAGACTTGCCATTTTGAATTTCCCCTAGAACACCAAACAAAGCAAAGATGTAAACTAAGGATGAAAATCAAAAAACTTCTATTCCAATTAAAACAGTTTCTGTCATTTAATTGTCTTTACCTGTTTGCCCTTCTACCTTAAAAATATATTTTAGAAATATATTTTATATTTATCTTACATATAAATATTTTTAATTTATTCAGTTGTCTCCCGTTACGTCATTCCAGAAATTGAAACTCTTACAGCCCACTGAATGTTTTAACATGGTAATTCTGGACACTAAAGGTATTCCTTATAAGTCGACCACAACTGTTTCAGTAAAAAAGATATTTTCTGTATCAAAATAAAATCAACAATTTTTACTAAATAATAGTGTTACAGGTGTTATCTTCAGGGATTATGCCACTTTAGAAACAAGCCTAAAATGTTTTTCATTGGATTTTGTAGACACTCAGGAGAAATAAAAGAGTTATTCTGAAGGATATAATGAAATAAGACTATAATTTAAAAATATTATTAAAAACTTTTAAGATAGTCCATTTTCACTGGTGATCCTCTTAAGCCAGGTTGAATTATCATTGAAACTACTATGTTCAGCAAATCTAGGCAAGTGGGAATAGAAATCACAGGTGATTAAATATGCTATTATTGAGACTGCTTAAGAACTGCTGAATTTAGAGATGATGACAACCACTGTATTCCGTAGGTCAGCTGGAAAAGCCTAGGCAGAAAGCATGTAGCGCAGCATAAGGCATTAGATTATGAGGCAAAGGGGAAGGACAAACTAGATTTTTAAAAATAATGACATTCAAATTCAATGTAAGAAAAGCATTTTTAAAAGCTCGGAACGTGTCACAAAGATTACTTACCAATAAAATATAGAGTATTTGGCTTACAAGCTACTTTGACAAAGTAAGGAATATGTCATCCCACCTTTCTTGGCCTGAACCTGTCCATCCATCATCGTTTTACTTAATAATAGAAAGCAGATCACACTTAAGGATGCCTGCTTTCTTGTCCCCTTATGGGATCCTGGGAAAGTCAAAATCCTAGGAGATCTGTTTCCCAATCAAAATAAATAAGCTTTATTTAAATAGTCTTAGTCACAGGTCTGTATCAGAATAACTTGCGGAGCTCTTGTGCAATGTATCACATCCCTACCCTAGGCTCTGATCTGACAGCTTTGCAGTGGGGCCTAGGCATTCTGCTGAAAATTCCTGAAGTGGACAATCTGTGATGTAGAGAAAAACATTATTTCATTTCATATATTCTTTTTCTTTTCTTCTTAAAAAAATAATAAATATTATTTATTTCTGTTTTTGTGTGGGTATTTGAGGGAAGAAAAAGCTTTAGAACAAAAAATGGTTAATTATATCTTTGAAAAAAAATCACACAATTCAGATGAAATCAATTTATCCCCAAGATACAAGAACCCAGTCCCTTTTTACATAAGCAACGCAGAGATAGCACCACTTAATATTTATTAAGTACCTATTCAGAGGTAAAGACCTCAGAATTTTTTCTTGATAACACTAAGGTTTTCATTCATTCAGTCAATAAATATGTCACTCAATCCTATTTGCAGTTACTGTACTATCCACTAGGGACACAGCAGTGAAAGGAGCAGATGAAGATCCTGTCCTCAAGCTTGGAGCTTACAAAGAGACATCCACCCACAACTGCTTAACGATGATTTTAGAGACACATTGTCCTTTGCTTTCTACTGTGCTACCACTCCCCGATGGATAAACACATGAATGGGTAGATGGACATACAGATGGAGCTGAAGAGACAGAGTTGGGTGCAAGAACAGACCAGTGGACACAGATAAACAGGCAAAAGGTATTAATAGTTTGCAAATTATTTCTTTTTGTAGAAAGTAAGTTTGTCCATCTGCCTTTCATATAATTACCTAGCAATTTTACAAGAAAAGGGCTCTGGTGTTGCCTATTTAGGCCTGGACAAATTCCAACAATATTTAATATAAGTAACATATATCTACATAGAATTCTACCCTAATATCAGTGGGGTTTTTTTGTTGTTGTTGGTTTGTTTTTTTGTTTTTTCTTGTATTTTAAGTGTTTTACTATGGCACATTATTTTTTATTTATTATTTTCTTCTCTAATTTTATTTTAATCATTGTCAAGTATAGTTTTCTCTTGTTTACTCCCATCCCAGCCCACTGCCCACTCACCCATCCCTCTCCACCTCCCTTTCATTTCCACATCCCCTAGTTTTTGTCCATGTGTCCTTTATATTTGTTCTTGTAGTGTTTTTCTTCTTTACTTCCAGAACTAGTGTGTTATAATGACTGGTACCTCAACTAAAAAGTCTAAAAAGACTGAAAAATGTCCTAAAGGGAAATTTTAACAGAAAATTTTGAGAACACTTTTTTACATGACAATTTAATATAGATTATAAACTATATTAACTGTGAAGGTTCCCAAATGTGTCTAAATTACCATCATTAAGTGCAAACATATATTCAGAGTATTCTCTCTCAATTATTAGGTAGCTACAGAAATAGGGCCTTAAATTGCGCTTTACAGCACTGTCGGGAAGACCTGAGGGGGAGGAAAAATGTAAATGCTAAACTCACCTCTTGGCCTGATTTTCCTGAATTCTCTGAATGTAAAGATTCAATTTCTCCTTCAATCATAGCAGCTTCTAGGCACTCATGTAGATCTTTGAATCCATTGACCTGAAGTGGGTACTGACCAAACATTTCAGTATTCTCAAATTTTTTACCTATAGGAGGGGGAAAAATTAATTAAATTACTATTCCTCAATGTGGCCTTTTAGCTACTAACTATATATGAATTACCTCTTGAACCTCAAAACTGTTTAACTTGGACTGATTATGTTCCAGGGAGTGGTGAGTTTGGGTAATTTTCCTGTTGGTTTATACATGTACATATGTGCATTCACATTTAGCCAGAGATATTCAATTCACACACATGCACACACACACAGAGTGTTTGTGCAATTTTATATATATATATATATATATATATGTATGTGTATATATGTATACATACACATATATTTTTATTTACTAATTTACTCTTTCAAAGAGTACCTTCTAAAGGCAAGATACTGTGCTAAACACTGAGAATATGTAGAACAGTGAACAAAAGAAATATGGTCCCTGCGCTGCAGAAACTCTCAGCCTCTTTGGAAGAAAGACATTATACACATTAATTGCACATATAACTTTGAACAAATAATGTTTGTTGTTTTAAGTGTTATAAAAGGTGTGGTGAGACAGACTGCTGTGAGAGAGTCAAAAAAGATGAGCTACTTCAGTCTTTAGGGCTGGAGAGTAGAACAGACAAGACTTCCATAGCAAAAGAACATTTGTGCTGAGACTTGAACAGTGAGTGGGACTTAGCCAGGCCAGTGTCAGGGACCTATGGAGGATTCTTGGTGGAGGAAGAGCACATGTAAGAGTTTAAAGCTGCAGAGAACTTGGCATGTTTGAAGAATTAAGAAGAGGACAGTAGAGCTTGGGGACGCAATGGGGAGATGACAATGAAAAGTCAGGTAGTTGGGTCAAAATCTACCAAGTCTAACAGCCCTTTTAAGATTTTTTTCCAGTATATTCTGAGTATAATAGAAAGTCATTGAATTGTTAAATTTAGGAATAACAGGACCAGATTTACGTCTTTAAAACATCCTTCTGGCTTCTGTGTTAAGTGAGCAGTAGACTATTGGGAGATTATTACCGAATCCATCTAGAAATAAAAGTAACATGGGGGTGTTACTAGTAAAAGTGTACAAAAGCAGATGAATTTACCCATGGACACACTGATGCATATATACAAGAAGGGACCCCAGCAAGACCTGACTGACTGGCTCCTAGGCAGGATGGAGGACAGAAGAGTAAGGAAGGTATCAAGAATGAGACTTGGATGCCAAGCATCAACAATTGGATTGGTATTTGTGTACTGAAAGTGACACCACTGAAGAAAGTGCAGTGGATTTTTTTCCTTTGGTTTTCAGGTAGTAATGGCCATCATTGTTTTAGAATGCCCCAAGAGATTTCAAGTAGAGAAAATAGTTGGATATATGAGCCTGTAAGATTAATCCTCTGGTCCAAAGTCATAATTGAGAGAGTTGCTGGCTTGCTGAGAGCACCAAATCAAGGGAGTAAATGAGACTGCCTAGGGAATTATCAGGGTGAGGAAGAGGCCCTAAGTTGAGTTCCAAAGATGTCCTGCCTTAGATATAAGAGACTATAAATATAACTTCTAAGAAGTGCTCACACAGAAATTTTTAAAAAGCCAACAAAATATGGTGCCACAGAAGTCAAACAAGTATTTTTATGAAAACAGTAGAAAAAAAGGGAGAAGAGGAAAGAGTAGTCAGTAGAATTAATAGTCGATAAAAGTTCAATATGAGAAACAAGAGGGATCCAATGAACCTAAACACGTGCAAAATCAATACAACCTTAAAAAGATTCCTTTTAGAAGCAGTCTGGGCCAGAAGCAAAAGTTGGATGGTTTGGATAAATGGAGAGTTAGCAGGTGAAATCAAACCTCTCTTCAGAGGGTCTTAACTTTATAAATGGGATTAATGGGAAAGAGTGTGTGAAGGGAAAAGTTTTTTAAAAACATGCAATGTCAGACCACGTCTAAATATCAGTGAGGAAGACACGTTAAAGAGGGAAAAGCTGAAGACACAAAATAACAAGAACGGCAACAAAAAAACTACCCATAAGATAGTAGGTACAGTAAGGTCTGAGTGAAAGCATGAAGGAATGAGATTCTGAGAACACATAAATAGCCTGTTGATATTAGATTGAATATTCCTCTATTATCTGAAGAGACAAATATAATAAACGTGGTTGAGTTAGGAACGGATCCAGGCTGTGGAGTCTAAAGCACATATATTTGATGATACTGTTTTTAAGAACTATGATATAATATTATTTTTAAAAATTCGATTCAGTGCCTTAGGATAACTGGTTAGGTTTCATTAGTTTCTCAGTAAACTCATGAAATTTGAGGTAAGGTGTTTTTCAGACAATGAAGAAACAAAGAGATCAGATTGAAAGTAGAAGAGATGGATGTCATTAATGCAGAAAACAGGACTGCAGACAGTGATTGAACAAAACAAGTATGACTGCCAGGTAGGGTGAGAGAATTGAGACCAGTGAAGCTTAGTATCTACTACAGATTCTTGATCCACTATAGTTTTCCTCAGTAATATTCAGGCACTCAGGCACTCAGTACACACAGAGAAAAGATGAATAGCTTAATGACGGTCAGAGAATAACCAGAGAGATGGTGCCAGAAGGGAATGTGACAAAGGAAGTTTTAGATATTTATATACATATTTGTAATGGACAAAGAAGAAAATCAAGACAAGGGCTGAGAGGAACTGAATGGAGGGAGTGGTCAGTGGACTAAAAGTTCTGGAAAAGTTGAGAAACATTTTGCAAGGGGATCCTTTAGTAAACAAACTGAAATCACCCCAATTGGGACTTAGTGATCTAAAAGAAAGCATTCGGAAGATATATATAAAAAAGTGATCAGAAAGTGCTCTAAAATAAATTATTTTTAATGAAGCAAACACATAGTTCATGTGGAAATGTATTAAAATTACATTTATGTAGCAAAATAGTTTTGAAGAAGCTACTAAGTACAAAGACTTTGACACTGATTGACAAATTAAGTATTTTAAGAACAATCACCCTTAAGAATCAAGGTAATACAGATAGAAATGCTCATGAAGAGGATTATAAATAGTGGCCAGTCACAACCTGATTAGAGTTACTCTCTGGCTTCAGATACAGCATTCTTCTTCAAATAAAAATCCGTATTACAGCATGAATATCCCAAATTAAAAAGTAACGCATTATGTAAACTATTCCACTATTATATAATGAATATTTAACATTTGAAGCAAACAAAAATACACTGACACTTTAACATTTTAAATAACTGAACAATTACTTAGTTTCTGTCTTTTTCCAAATTCTAAATTATAAAACTATATTCAAACAAACATTCATGGGAATCCATTACTTAACATCTAAAAGGAAAACTAATTTTCCAAATTTATACTTTGGGTGGACTTCTAAAAGTTGATGCATTGGGCCATTTGGTAAAAATAAGTTCTCAAAAATTTTGGGGGGAAGTTACTAATATTATTATTTGAAGTATACTACTGACTCAGTTCTATCCTTTATTAGAAAAATCAAGGAGTAACTGGTTAGGCCCAGATTTTAAGTAATGAGCATTTAGGGTAAGTAGAGCAGTATCACTCTTAGCTGATTTTTCAAAAGACAGAAGACAACTCTTTGTCTTGAAAAGTAGAGGGAGGGAATTTCAGGGGAAAGGGGGAAGGGTTTACAGGAACGAGTATAAAGGACACATGGATAAAAACTAGGGGTGAGTGGAAATGGGAGGGAGGAGGGGAAGACTGGGTGGGTTGGGATGGGAGTAAAAGAGAAAATTGTACTGCAACAACAATTAAAATAAAAATTTTAAAAAAGAGTTGTATGTTATTGGAACAAGGGTAAAGTGAAAGAAAGAAAATTAAAATACAATAAAGGGAGAATAAGAAAAACCAGTCAAACAATGCAATTAAACAGAAAAATAAATGAGGAAAAGTAAGCATAAGGAAATGAAATTTAAAAATACTAATAAAATAGTAGTGGGGAAAAAAAAAAAAAGAAGAGTCTAAAGAACTGCTTTGCAGCTCCAAACAGGTTGCTGAGGGCCAGTCACAGGCAGTGGCTTATGTTGGTCTACACCAGAGTCCCTCCCAAGAAGCCCAGAACCAAAACACGCAGTGGCCAGCTTCAGACAATATCAGACTAGGATCCAATAAGCTTCACAAGCAGCATATACAAAGGGAGATTTTGGCAGGCACCAAACCCTGCTGAGGCAAATTCCACTTCACGTGGTCAGCATCTGCACAGCAGCTTGTACACTGCGATCAGGGTTGAGTCTCACACTCAGCCAGCCCAAGGGTTGATTCCACACACAAATCAGCTGACCCACAAGGGACATCCCTGTAACAACCAGCTCAGGTGATCAAGGAGACTGCACCACTGCACCCCACAGGACATGTACCCCACGAAGACTAGGAGTCATAGCAGATCGATCTAATACATAGAAACAAACACAAAGAAGCAGCCAAAAAAGATAGACCAAAAAAAAAAAAAAAAAGGTCTCAAATGAAAGAACAGGAAAAATATCCAGAAAAGAGGTAAATACAATGAATAAAAGCAATTTATCAATATAAGATATAGAGTTCAAAGTAACGGTGATAAGGATGTTTGACAGCATGAAAAAGGACATAGAAACCATAAAATACAAGCAGTCAGAAATGAAGAATGCAATATTTGAAATGATGAATGCCCTTGAAAGAATAAATAACAGGTTGGTGAAGCAGATGATTAAATCAATAATTTAGAAGATAAGGTAGAAAAAACACCCTAATTAGAGCAGCAAAAATTTAAAAAAATTATTCAATTTTTTATTATTTTTAGAGAGAAGGGGAGGGAAGAAAAAGGAGAAAGATCAACATGAGAGAGAAACACTGATTGGTTGCCTTTCATATCTGTCCCAATCAGGGTCCTAACCTGTAGCCTATGCATGTGCCCTGACCAGGAACTGAACTGGCAACCTTTCGCTTTCTGGGGTGACACCCAACCAACTGAGCCACACCATTTAGGACAGAAAAATAACTGCAAAAAATGAGAATGGTTTAAGAAACCTTTGGGACAGGAAGTGTAACAATATCTGCAACAAAGGGGGATACCAGAAAGAGAAGAGAAATTGAGACAATCTGGATGAAATGGATAAAGTTCTAGAAACATGAGGTCTTTTGAACAGGCAGATCACAACCAGTGAAATCGAGCAGTAATTAAAAAACACCCAACAAACAGAAATCCTGGACCAGATGGTTTCACAAGTGAATTTTACCAAACATTGGAAAAAGAACTAACAACTATCCTCAAACTATTCCAAAAAATTCAAGAGGAAAAAAACTCTCAAGCTCATTTATAAGGCCAGCATTATCCCAGTTCCAAAAAACAGATAAAGGCACTAAAAAAGAAAGGAATTTATATGCCCATATTCCTGATGAGCATAGTTGCTAAAATCCCCATCAAAATATTAGCAAACTGAATACAACAATACATCAAAAAGATCACACACCATGATCTAGTGTGATTTCTTTCAGAGATGAAAGGTTGGTACAATATCCACAAATCAATAAACACAATATACTATACAAACAAAATGAAGGATAAAAACCACAAGATCATATCAATAGATGCAGAAAAAGCATGATAAAATCCAGCATTCATTTATGATGAAAAAAACTCTCAGTAAAATGGGAATTTAGGGAACATGCCTCAACACAATAAAGGCCATATATGAGAAACCCAGAGCCAACATCATCTTCAATAGGCAAAAACTAAAAGTGTTTCTATTAAGATCAGGAACAAGACAGGGATGTCTGCTTTCCCCACTCTTATTCAAAAAGTACTGGACATCCTAGCCATAGCAATCAGACAAGAAGAAGAAATAAAAGACATCCAAATTGGAAGGGAAGAAGTTAAACTGTTATTATGTGCAGATGATATGATACTATATAAAGAGAATCCTAAAGATTCCACCAAAAAACTACTAGAATGGATAAGTGAATTCAGCAAAGTGACAGCATACAAAGTTAATATCCAGAGATCAGTTGTCTTTTCATATGCCAATACTAAACTATCAGAAAGGAAAACTAAGAAAACAATCTCATTTACAATTCTATAAAAAAAACACCTAGCAATACAAATAAATTTAACCCAGGAGGTAAAAGACCTGTACTTGGACATTTATAAGACACTGAAGAAAGAAATTCAGGAAGATAAAAATAAGTGGAAGCATATACTGTGTTCACGAATAAGAGAAATTACATCATTAAAATGTCCATACCACCCAAAGCAATGTATAGATTCAACACAATTACTATCAAGGCATCTAAGGCATATTTCACAGAACCAGAATAAATATTCCAAAATTTTTTATGAAACCATAAAAGACTCCTAATAGCTGTAGCAATCTTGAGAAAGAACAACAAAGTTGGAGCAATCACACTGGCTGATATCCAACTATACTGCAAGGTCACAGTAATCAAAACAGCATGGTACTGGCATAAAATCAGACACGCAGATCAAGAGACAAAATAAAGAGCCCAGAAATAAACTCAAACCTTTATGGTTAATTAATATTTGAGAAAAGAGGCAAAAAATTACAATGAGGTAAAGATGGTCTATTCAACAAACAGTGTTGGGAAAACTGGACAGGTACATGCAAAAAATACAACTAAATAACCAACTTATACCATACATAAGAATAAATTAAAAATGGATTAAATACTTGAATGTTAGGCTTGAAACCATAAAAATCTTAGTTGAAAACACAGGCAGTAAAATCTAGGACATTTGTCATAGCAATATTTTTTCAGATATCTCCCCTCGGGCAAGGGAAACAAAAGAAAGAATAAACAAATCAGTCTATACCAAACCAAAAAGTTTTCACACAACAAAGAAAACCATCAACAAAATGAAAAGATAACCCACTGAAAGGGAGTACATATTCCCCAATACGTGTGATAAGAGGTCAATATCTAAAATTTATAAAGAACATATAAAATTCAATATCCAAAATAAGACAATCCAATTAAAAAATGGTCAAAGATTTTGAATAGACACTTCTTAGAAGACGTACAGATGGCCAATAGACATATGAAAAGATACTCAATGACATTAATCACCAGAGAAATGCATATTAACACCACCATGTGATACCACCTCATACTTGTCAGAACGGCTACCATCAATAAATCAACAAACATTATAAGGGCATCCTTGTGTTGACAAGGACGTGGAGAAAGGAGAACCCATTTACACTGATGCTAAGAATGCAGACTGGTGCAGCCACTGTGGAAAGCAGTATAGAGTTGTTTCAAAAATTAAAAATGTAACTGCCTTATGACCCAGCTATTCCACTTCTGAGAATTTATCCAAAGAAACCCAAAACACCAATTTGAAAGAATACATGTACTCTTTGTTCATTGCAACATTATTTACAATAGCCAAGATCTGGAAGCAGCCCAAATATCCCATCAGTAGATGAGTGTATAAAAAGCTGTGGTATATTTACACAACAGAATACTACTCAGCCATCAAAAACACCTTACCCTTTGTGATAGCATGGATGGACCTGGAGAAGATTATGCTAAGTGAAATAAGCCAGTCAGAGAAAGGCAGGTCCCCTATGATTCCACTCAAATGTGGAATCTAATGAACAAAATGAACTAACAAGCAAAACAGAGACACAGTCACAGAGTAGGCTGACAGCTGCGAGGAGTGGAGCTGGGCTGGGGAGTGGAGGGACTGAACAAAAAAAAAAAGAGAGAGAAAACTCTTGGTCAGGACAATAGTGTGGTGATGTCTGGGGGGGCAAGGGAAACAGAAGAGGGTATGGGGGGTAAATGGTGATGAGCAAAGATTTGACTTAGGGTGGTGAATATGTAATACCTTGTACAGATGATGTGTTGTAAAATTGTGCACCTGACACCTGTATAATTTGGTTAATGAGTGTCACCCCAATAAACTCAATAAAAAGGAAAAAAATCCTACAAGTTCTTGATTATGCTAAATTGTTAAAGGCAGCTTTCAACATTTATAGACCCGATACCCTCAAAAACAGTGATAACAGTCCAAAACACAATATTTAACTACATTATTATTTTCAAAAGACCCACCAACAACTGTATCCTAATATTAACCAATCATATAAGCCTTCCCAGGGAAAGAAAAACAGGATAATATTAAGTTCAATTAGCATGTACTTATATTAGTCACTCTTATAATTAGTCACTCTGTACACCTTTGTTTTCATCACACATTCTGCGCTTTGTATATAAATGATTAGTAGTAGCAATGTAACAGGAATTCTAAACAGAGAAGGTCAATTAAAATGAACAATCATTCAACAAATAAGAGTTAGTATTTAGAGAAAGGAGCTAACAGATAGTATCTTTTCTATTGCAATAAAAGGTAAACATGTAACTATACCTTCAAGTACTCCCACAGCTAGGAATCTTCCATAGAACAATTCCACCATGGGGTTCTTTGGCTTCTCTTCGTCCCTAAAGCATGTTCAAAAAAACATAAATATGGTTTTAATTTTTGTACTTATAAATAATAAAGAAAACATTAAAAGAACAATAATGTATATAGTTATCATGCACTCAGCTCTGCTCTTTAGTGTCACCTTGGGTGAAGTACTTAAATTTACTCTTCCATTTCATCACCTGTCAACTGAAGATAATAACTGTAATTAAACTCACAAGGGTATTTTAAAGGTTAAAATGACTTACTATGCAGGATGCCCTTATAGGAGGACCTGCCATAGTCTGTGCTCACGAATGCCTGATCTTCCTATTATTATACATTTCAGTATCAGACTTTTAGTTTGTATGATATATGCTTATTTGGGCTTGTTGGGAAGGGCAAAACCATTCTTAATCAAACATGCCCTGTCCATCTGAGCTGAAAGATTCCACCAGCATTATTGTCCTGCCAGACTAATGGAGAGCCTATGTACTTCATCTATGGTTATCCGCCCTGCTTTCTTTCTTAAAAGCTCCTGTTCCTTGTAACTTCAAGGTTCTAATACTGAAATTTATAGCTTTTATAGAGAGAGGAAGTGGGGGGTGGACAGAGACATCGATGTGAGAGAGAAACATCAACTGGTTGCCTTCTTGTATGTGCCTGGAGCAGGGATCGACCCCCAACCCAGACATGCGGCCTAATGGAGAATTGAACCACCAACCTTTTGGTCTATGGGACAGTGGCTCTCTATGGGAGAGCTACACTGGTCAGGGCTCTCAGTAGTTCTTTAAATGTTTCACCCTGAAGCTCCTAGTTCCTCCTCTCAAATGTATCCAGATTTTCTGTAAGCACTTCATACAGTGTCCTATCTTCAACACATTACTCCTAAACTGCTTCTTATCTGGAGTCTTAGAAGACTGCCACTTGACTATTTTCTGAATCCTTGTTTCTTCCAACGGAGTCATTCTATTTCAATTTTGAAGTCTTGCATATTAATTTACTTTCTGTTAATTTTCTTAGGGTTTTAGTCAAATTTTCTCCCCCTTTTCTGAAACTGTTTTAGAAAGAGGCTAGAACTTTTCCATTTCCTCTGAAATCTTAATTCTTACTTGAAATATGTCCCTCTCCTCACTGAATCTAAGGAAAAGAAGGGGGTATATGCAACTAGCCCTTTCAGGGATTAGTTTTTAGGTCTTTCTGCTAGATTCCGCTCTTATAGTGGAAATCTAAAGCTACCATCCTTTGTGGCCACAAATGCCCAACAGCTAGTCAATAATATAGAGGTAACATTTGGGTTCCCATGTGTCTACCTCAGATTCCTATTTCTCTGTTGACATTGAATATGTAAAAGAAAAAAAAAAGAATGCTATTTATAAAATTCTTAAAACTCTAAGAATAAATTTCATGGTAACTTACGTCTCTTCTTCAGCTTTCATTTGGAAGGCATCTTCTAACCAATCTAATAATTTGTGTGTAAATTCACTTACGTCTTGCTGTGGAAAGAAAAAAAATCTGTTGATTTTTGAGCCTATTAACAAAAATACTAAATATTGCAACATAAAACTTATAGCTAGACATTCAAATGTATAATTACTGATTCCTCACAAAGGCATCACATGAAATCTTTCACATCAAATGCAAGAAATATTTATAACTTAACCAGAACATAAAACCAGTATTTGAAAAAAACAAGAACTATATTGATAATCATTGTGATTGGGTTCTACTTCAGGAAAAAACTTTAAACGAACAAATGAGATTTTTTAAAAGAATTATTACTCTCTCAAGAAAGCTCTGTAGTGAATATTAAAAAAACACCCATATCACCAAAAAGTTCTTCATTTTATAGAGAATTATTACTGGCTTCTCTCTTAAAGGAAGATATGTTTTTCTTAATTCATTTTTTAAAAAGTGTAACAACTGAACTAAAATATGTTAACTTAGGTTGAGTTCAATCAATCACTGACTTCCCAACTATTGAGTCTACTATCTCACGAACTTCAAACTGATCCTCCACTCAGAACTAGCCCATCCATCACCTTTTGTCACCCCTTCCTTTAGTTCTAGCTCCCCTCAGAGAAAAACTGGAATAGCCAATAGCAGTTGTACATATCAACTACCATAATTTTTTGAGATATATGAGTTGAAACATAGAAAATAGGTTCATATAGAACCTGAGGGGGTGGGGATAGATAAATTAATGTAAGTAATTTGTCTTTAATTATCAAAGTAGCCCTAAGTATAAAACAAACACATTATCATATGTTTTTCCATCTAAAAATTGTTTAAAGAGTGACTTCCGGCGAGAAGGAGGAATAGGTGGACGCACTGTACCTCCTCACACAACTAAGATTAGAACAACAACAATTCACAGCTAGAATAACACTCAGAACTGACAGAGGATTTATCTGAAAGGAAGTCAGACAGCCAAGAAGTTGAAGTAGACCCGTTCAGTTCATCCAGACTGGTAGGAGAGGATGAGCCAGGTGGGCGCGGGTGGGCGGTGCGCGGAGGTCGGGGAAAAATTGGTGCGAAATCCATCCAGCGCGCAAGAACGCAGCGGGGGTCCCTCAGTATGCAAGCTGAGGCTGGAGGACCCAGTGAGGCGGCGATTGTGGACCAGGGCAGAGCTCGCAGCCCAGGGTCCCAGAGAAGGGACTGAGATCCCAGGAGAACGGAACTACCGCCATTGTTTCCTCCCGTCCCCACTCCCGCCCCTGCCCCCACATACAACGTCACAACCTAGCGACTGGGGTGCCCAGCCCCGGTGAACACCTAAGGCTCCGCCTCTCACCGTAACAAGAGCGAACAGACCAAAAAAAAAAAAAAAAAAAAAAGAAAGAAAGAGAGAGAGAGCGATGTCTCAAATAGAAGAACAAATCAGTGCCCCAGAACTCATCCTTTTGAGCGACCAAGAAATAGCTAACCTATCAGATGCACAGTTCAAAACACTGGTGATCAGGAAGCTCACGGAATTGGTTGATTTTGGGTGCAAATTAGATGAAAAGATGCAGGTTACCATAAAAGAGATGCAGGAAGATACATGGAGGAGAGCCAATAGTGAAAGGAAGGAAACTGGGTCTCAAAACAATACAGTGGACCAGAAGGAATATCGAATAAATCAAGTAGGAAAGCATAATGAAATAAGAATTCAAAAAAATTGAGGAGAAGCTTAGGAGCCTCCAGGACATCTGTAAACGTTCCAACATCCGAATTATAGGGGTACCAGAAGGGGAAGGGGAAAAACAACAAATTGAGCATGTATTTGAACAAATAATAAAGGAGAACTTCCCCAATCTGGCAAAAGAAATAGTCTTCCAAGAAATCCAGGAAGCTCATAGAGCCCCAAAGAAGTTGGACCCAAGAAGAAACACACCAAGGCACATCATAACTACATTAGCCAAGGTAAAAACGAAGGAGAGAATCCTAGAAGCAGCAAGAGATAAGGGGGCAGTTACCTACAAAGGAGTTCCCATCAGACTGTCAGCTGATTTCTCCAAAGAGACCTTACAGGCAAGAAGGGGCTGGAAAGAAATATTCCAAGTCATGAAAGACAAGGACCTACATCCCAGATTGCTCTATCCAGCAAAGCTCTCATTTAGAATGGAAGGGCAGATAAAGTGCTTTTCAGATAAGGTCAAGTTCAAGGAGTTCATCATCACCAAGCCCTTATTTTATGAAATGCTAAAGGGACTTATCTAAGAAAAGAAGATAAAGAAAAAACATGTATAGCAAAAGGACAGCAAACTCACAAATATCAACAACCACACCTAAAGCAAAACCAAAAGAAACTAAGTAAACAACTAGAACAGGAACAGAACCACAGAAATGGAGGGCACATGGAGGGTTAGCAGCAGGGGGGTGGGAGGAGGAGAGAGGGGGAAAAGGTATAGAGAATAAGTAGCACAGAATGTAGGTTGAAAATAGATAGGGGGAGGGCAAGAATAGTACGGGAAATGTAGAAGCTAAAGAACTCATAAGTATGACACATGGACATGAACTAAAGGGGGGGAATGTGGGTGGGAGAGGGGGTACAGGGTGGAGGGGAGAGAAGGGGGGAAAATGGGACAACTGTAATAGCATAATCAATAAAATATATTAAAAAAAATAAAAATTGTTTAAAGAGCATCTGGGCCTACCTATACACCTTTAAAATATTGAAACTAAGGTCTAGGAAGATTACATAAATTACTCCAAACTCGCATAGTTAAAAACAACTAAACTCAGCAAAAAATCCAGTTATAAATATCCATACCATCTCTAGTAGGTTTAACAGTCACCTGCCAAAATCTATGTCCACCTGGAACCTCAGAATGTAAACTTATTTGGAATAAATATTTGCAGACATAATTAAGGTAAAGATTTCAAGATGAGATTATCCTGGAGAGGATGGGCCCTAAATCCAATCATGAGCATTCCTATAAAACACAGAACATGAGCAACCACTCAGACACGCAGGGGAAAAGGCCACGTGAAGAAGGAGACAGAGGCTGGAGCTATGCTGTCACAAGTCAAGCGCTCCAGGAGCCAACAGAAGGTGCTGGAGGCAAGAAAGGCTTCTCTCCCTTGGAGCCGCCGGAGGAAGCCCTGCCCAGCCAACACCTTTGTATAGGGTTTCTGGCCTCTTAAACTATGGAGAGAAAAATCTTCTACTGTTTTTAAGTCACTTGGATTGTTGTAACGTGTTACAGTTATCCAAGTAAGCTATAGCACCTTAAAACCTTCCATATTTTTCTAAACTTCACTTATCTTGCAAGGATATTTGGCAAGAAACAAAATGGTTTCCTAGTTATCAAAATACTTTTCAGAAGAAATTAATCCCTGTCTGTTTTATCAATCAATCTAAAATTTACAATTATGAAATAATTCTACCTGCCTTCATCAAGAGAAAAAAACATGAAGCCTTCATTACAACATTTTAGTTTTCAATTAAAAGTTATAACTAAAATTAGCAGTACTATATCCCAAAGGGCATCCCCCCAAGACTCCTGAGTATTTCAAAATATGATATAATTAGAAAGAACATGAAATGTAAGCATAAGTTTACTTTTAAAAAAACAATTATGCTTACTTCACTTATAGGTGTATTCCACTATGTCACTAATGTGTACTTCAGATTCAGGTGCCTTAGAGTGGAGAGAATCAAACCTGTATCTGCCTCAACTGATGGACCTTGTGGAGAAAAAAAGTCTACAGTAAGAAAACTAATTATTCTATACTGCTAGCACAAAGCAGAGGCATTTCCATTGTGGCATTCTGGAGTACATCACAGCATTAACAGCTGGTTGTCTCCTCTCCCCTCAAACAAAACCAGAGTCTACCTATGCACAGACACGGCTCCCAGTGAAGCTTGTGTTGCCTTGTAAGGAAAAGACAAAGAAAAAGCAATTCAAGAAGAAAAGATAAGTAGAGGTGTAGGAGGGTGCAGCCAAAGGGTCCCCCAAAGAAGGATTTGTAATGGGGTTCAGAACTCAAGGTGTCCAGGAAATATTAGAAAAATACATAGGATGTCCTCACCCTCCACCCCAGGTGTGGGTTGGGGGAAGGGACAAATGGAGCAGGCCCGTGGAGAGCTGTTTCCCATAGCAACAGCCTTGCAGCTACCCTCTGGCATGGTCTTTTAACATATCTATGGCCTTTGGCTGGTTACATAGATATGTTAACTAGCTCTGGCCAAGCTCTGAGCCAGGGAAATGGAAATAACTTTCCCTTACAGCACCTGGGAGGCAACTCATCCTGGTTACCGCAGCTTGTACCTGCGTGAGAACTTGGAGATGATTGGTTCCATGACATGGGGCTGCACCTGCCCAGACCCACAATGGCAGTCCAGTAAAGCTGGAAGGCTTTGAGAGTACTGGCCGGTGAGGCTGAGTGTGGGAGGAGTCGGAAATGGGGCTGCAGAGGAAGATTGGCGCAGGGGATTCAAAACCCAGACACGGCAGCCATTGAGAGAGAACCACACGGCCTGGACACAGTGGGGACTCTCCCTTCCCGCAGCCCTGAGAGGGAGAACCACGCGGCCTGGACAGAGTGGGGACTCTTCCTTCCCGTGGCCCTGGGAGAGAGGACCATGTGCCTTTGCCAGAGTGGGGACCCCCCCCCCCCCCCCGCAGCTTTAGAAGGGGGAACCACCACCTGGTTTTAGCAGAGATCCCAGTGACTCAGCTGAGGGTGCCGGGAACCCAGGGAGGTCTCCCAGTCAAGATGGAGTACTAACTGGGAAGAACCAGAGGACTGCCTGAGCCATGGACTTCTATTTCCTTTCCTGAGATACAGTACTCTGGGCTGGGCAAAGGGGGAAGGAAAGAAGGACTGTGTGTTTGTGGGTGTTTTTAGGGACTTTAGGATTTTTTGATAAAGACATTAGGTCACTACTTGAAGTTTGTATAGCATTAAATAAACATTTCCTTTCCTTTTCACAAATCTCTGGCATTGAGAGACATCTTTCCTCCGGCGGCAGACATAACAGACCTGGGGCCTTCTTTCAATAATAGTATATCATCCCAGGCCCCCCTTGTTTGTTCTGTAACTGCACGTCGGATACAAATGAAACACCGGGAACCTGGGAGCAGTCTTTCATTTCTACCCCAGTAAATTTTACCACGCCTCATCTCCCATATGCGGGTCCCTGAAATGCTTTTCTTACTACTCCATGTAAGAAATCCATTTCCACCAACCATATCACGGGCACTGTTTTTGTTCATTTATTTTTGCCATAAAATGTAAAAAAAAAAAACAAAAAATGCACAGGGAAGGAGGTGGCAGAATCACGTATCTTTCAAAACCCTTCTCCCAACACACTCTCCACACACCTGCGTCCCAGAGACACATCCAAGTACTACAAAGACTACACAGCAACTGTAGTGGCTTTTGCAAAATGTTTTACTTCTGCTCATTGCTTCATTGCCATGGCTTCCAACACTGCTGCTATTATTCTCTGCTACTTTCTTGCTTCTCTTCTGTTTTCCTCCATTAGTTTCTCTGACTTCTCAATTATATGTGAAAATGTTGGTTTGTTTATAGAGGTTTTCTATTTTATACAAAAATCCCCAATATTCTTTTACAAAAATGAATAAAAAGCCACTAAATAGTTCTACATAAAGAGTAGAAAATAAAAGCAACAACAAAGTTAATGTAGTTCAGAAACTTTCTCTGATTTTTAAGGAAAGCCATTCCCTCCCAGCAAAAACAGGTATATCAAATCAGGTAAACTGTATTAGCATTGGGTTATCATTCACATGTGAAGACTTTTTTTTTAAAGATTTTATTTATTTATTTATTTTTAGAGAGGGAAGGGAGGGAGAAAGAGAGAGAGAGAGAAACAACCATGTGCGGTTGCTGGGGGTCATGGCCTGCAACCCAGGCATGTACCCTGATTGGGAATCGAAACTGCGACACTTTGGTTCGCAGCCTGCGCTCAATCCACTGAGCTACGCCAGCCAGGGCTGAAGATTTTTAATTAAACATTTTAGAGCATTCTTACTTTTACCTATTGTTTTAACTTACCAATTTCAATAATAAATTATACCTTATTACTTTTTCTTAATTAAAAAGATCTTCCAAATTAATGTTTTAAATGGCTCCAGCTTATTTTAATAGAGATGAATAACATCTTCAATTGCATGAATCTTTAAAAAAAAGTGCTGACTGAATAATCAGATTAAGTAAAACACAAATGGTTAATAAACAAGTAAGCGCAATACAGCTACCTGCTGGGAGTCATTTGATTTGAAAGCATCCTTAAGAATTTCAACTGCTCTTGATGGATCAACATATTTCCTTTTAGTACCGACAAGAAGTGCAAATAGATATCTCAGTTCACGCATAAAAGGCAAATTCCGATGCTCCTGTTGGGGGAAAAAAAAACCTTTAAATGAAGATGAACAAAATCTTTACCAGTAAACAGACACTCATTTTAAAATTAACAAAAATTTAAGTAATATAAATTAGGAACAAGCCCAGCACTCCTACATCATAATAAAAAAAGTGTTGTTATTGAGATTCAAAGCAGGCAAGCACAAAAACAGCAAAGGACCTGGGCTGAGCTCACAGTTTCTGCAGAAATGGCACATATTCATAGCAAATCATGTCACTACTCAGCCAAGAATATCTCCTCATTCAAATGTTTATTATAATCCTTTCCATTCAGATGCTGCTGAGGACAGCAGCAACAACTTTCACCACTAAATGAGTGTTAACTATGTGCCAGGCCCTGTTTTTAAGTACTTTACCTCAATAAACCCACTTAAGCAAAAATCCCTCCTTTTCCACGAAGCCTTCCCAAATCCTGCCAAGTCAAAAATTCCTTCAAATTCCACAGGTACTAAAATAAATGTGTTTCACTTAACAATGAATCACCACCTGCCACTGTCATGTGATGATCCCAATTACCAGAATAATATTTAATAATTTGACTAAATCCTAATATTAGACTACAGTGTTCCTTTGAAATCTTACTTGTGTTTCTCAATTAAGACTATAAAATTCTCACAGACAAGAACTTCTGTCTCTCTTCCACAACTTTGCTACACAAAGCAGTCATACACTTCTTACTGGTTTATTAAACCAAAGAATAAAAACAACTCACTAATTATCAATCATGAGCAATTCATTTTAAATCAGGAAGCTTAAAAGGAATGTAATTCACGTTAATACAAATACTTTATGGCAATAAAAGTGATCCTTACTACAGTTAGCTCTTGTAGTCACAATTTTAACAGATAAAACTTATGCAATCTAAATGTTAGAAAAGTTTTCCAGGTTTGCAGGGTTGGAGTTCTCAGCATTATAAAATGTGTATATATGTGTACAGTTGTTTTTGGACTAAAAAACAACTATAAACAATAGAAATAGCTACTTCCAGAATGCATTAAAAAAGGAATCCTAAGAAATAGGTATAAGGGAAGAAAATTGATTCCAAATATATTTGCCATTTGATAGAAAACTTTATACCATTATAGCAATCACAAAGTGCACTGCCTGACAGAACAATGCTAAGTTATGGAAAGCATGGATTTTATTTAAGTATAATAAATTCCATTAGAATTAAATGGAAAAGTTTTAAATGAGATAGAAAATTAATCCATAATTGATGCGGAACCCAACTCGTGGAGTCTACAACATTGTGGAAGAGATAAGATAAATTCACAGGAACTGCTGAGTCCTGTGGAGGAAAAGAAAGGAATGGTACAGCCACTCTCTCAAGGGGAGAGCACCCAGACCCTTGCCATGACAGGCTTTTACTGGTTTTCTAATAGCATACATCAAAGAGGGTTTTCATTCATTATACTTAACGTTTGCTTCAGGTAATTACTTTTTACAGAGAGCAACTAAGGGATGTTACTGATTACTTCTTACAGATTAACAAGGAAACAATGTTGAAAATTCAAGGAAATGATAAGAGTAATTGGTCTGGTTACACTTCAATCCTTGGGAGAATTAGCACAGACTTCAGGAAGTTACTTTAAATATATGCAGTGAGCATTTGCTGCCTGAACTCAGGGTGAGGGAGTTTTGGCAAGAGCAAGTCACAAAGCAGCCTAGATGTAATAATGCAGGCCTGATTTCCCACAGGAGAATCTCTCTGTGGGCGTGGTCCTGTGTACCAGCTTGCTCCCCACTGGTTTTCCACAGGGGTGCTGAGCTACATTTCCACACCCTGTGAAGCAGTTCCCTACACATAATTTTTCTGTTGTACTTTCTACTCCCCTATAATTGTCCTATATAAATGTGTTTTAGGAGTATAAATACAAATTTTAATTCATAATTTCCATAAATATCCTTAATTTCCTGAGATCAATTTCATTACCTCAAGTCAGTGCAGTGTTTTGAGACACTCCTTGCCAAGTAACAAGGATAAATGACTTCTAAAAATTAAGTGGAATTCTGCTGAAAAGCATATTTGAAAAGTAAAATACTTAATATAATAAAATATTTTTCTCTCAGAAAACTCCTATGGCTAGAAAATCTTTTTGAATTTCAAATGGCAAAACTATAAATCATGTTAAGAGCAGCTACTGTATTCGCCTAAATCATGAAAATACCACCACACATAAAAATATTCTAACATTGTTCTTTGTCTGTTTCAAACATATTTATCAAGATATAACTAATGTACAGTATGGTATACATTATAAAGCATATACTTTTATGAGCTTTAGACATGTCTGCTCATGAAAGCATCACCACAATCAAGATGACATACCTATCTATCATCCCCCAAAGGTTCTGCATCCCTCATTCCCCTTCCTAATCCTCCTAGGCAACCATGGTCACTCTTTATTTTCTAGAAATTTATATAAATCAAATCATACACTATGTACTTGTTTCAGTCTGGTTTCTCACAATAGTCATAATTATTTTGAGCTTCACTCATGTGACTGTATGCATCAATAATAATTCATTCCATTTTATTGCTCAGTGGTATTTTTTTGTATGGATATACCACAGTTATTTATCCATTAACCTGTTCCAGCTGCTGTGAATATTATTGTGCATGTCTCTGTGTGGACCTATGCTTTCACTTTTGGGGGGTAAAAACCTAGAAAGGAAGGGGCTAGACTGTATGAATACTTTTAAGAAACAACCAAACTTTTCCAGAGGTAGTCCCCTAGATTCCTACTGGCAGTGTAATGCGAGTCCTGGGCCCACATTCTATAACACTTACATGTGAGCTACGTTTTTAACTTTTGTTCTTGCAGGTACACAGAACCTTCAGCTTCAAATTGCATTTTCCAAGTGACTTACAGAGTGAGCATCTTTTCATGTGGTTATTTATAATTTGCATATCTTATTTGGTGATGTATGTGTTAAAATGTTTTTCCCAATACGCATTAATAGGTTACTTGTCTTATTATTGACTTGTACAAGTTCTGACTATATTCTAGCTACATTAGCTGATACATGTTTTGCTAACATTTTTTCCTTATCTGTGGCTTGCCTCCTTTGTATACATTTTTCAAAGATTACAAGTTTTTAATTTTAATGAAGTCTAATTTTATCATTTTTTCTTTTAAAACTTGTGCCTTTTTGTTGCCCTACTTAAGAAATCTTTTAATCCAAAACACTAAAATTTTGTTTTCAATAATTTTTATGCTTTTAGTTGTTCCTTTTAGATCTATAATTGATTATAATTCTTTTCATATACAGGTTTCCCACACTATCCTAACACAGTGTTCCCATAAAACCTTTCTAAGTCAAAATGGCATAATGTGAAGAGTATATCCTCTGATTTCTGAAAGTTCAAGTTATGCCACTTCACTTTTACAAAAGACCTATATTCGTACTGGAAAAGTGTTTTTCATAAGAGCAAAAAAATCCTCTTTGGATTTTTTTTTTCTTTCTTTTTTTTTTAGATTTTATTTATTTACTTTTTTAGAGAGTGGAAAGGAGGCAGGAGGAGAGGGAGGGAAACATCCATGTGTGGTTGCCTCCTGCGTGTCCCCATATTGAGGACCTGGCCCTGCAACCCAGGCATGTGCCCTTGACCTCTTTGGGTTTCTAAAGCAGGGCTGTGTAATATCCTGTAAGAATTGATAATTATTTTTCTGGCTATGACACCATAATTTAAAACACTTTTCTTTGCCCAGTGAATTGTTTTGGCCACAATGATTAGAATCAATTCACCCTATATGTGCAGTTCTGCTTCTTGGTTCTCAGTCTACTCCAGGGTCTCCATGACTCTCTTTTCACCAATAAGAGAGTTCCTTGATTATTGTAGCCTGCCCCCAATTTGTCTTTCATTTAAAAACTGCTATGGCTATCCTACCTGTTTTGATTCTCCATATAAATTTTAGGATCAGGATGCCAATTCCTATCAAAAAGCCTCCTGGGATTATGACAGGGAATGTATTGAATAAAGAGATTAAGTTGGGGACAAGTGATACCTTAACAATACTGAATTTCCTGATCCATGAACATGCTACATACCACTTTACTACTTTAATTTCTCTCAGCAATATTCTTTTTAAAATAAATTTTAAAGAATTTTTTCAAAGATTTTATTTTTTTAGTGAGAGGGGTAGGGAGGGAGAGAGGGAAACACTGATTGGTTGCCTCTCATGCACCCCCAGCTGGGGACCTGGCTGGGGACCTGGCCCGCAACCCAGGCAAGTGCCCTGACCAGGAATCAACCCAGTGACCTTTTGGTTCACAGGCCAGCACTCAACATACTGAGCCACACCACCCAGGGCTCTCTCAGTAACATTCTGTAATTTTCCATATATATCTTTTGTCTACTTTACTCCTAAAAGTCTGTATTTTATGCAATTTAATATAAGTAATTTTAAATTTAAATTCCCAGTTGTAAAGTGCAAATATTTAGAAATTGATTTGTTATATAATTGATTGATATATAATTGATTTTTGTATGTTTGCTTTGTACCATGTAACCTTGATAGTTCATTTCTTGCTTCAAGAATATTTTTTTTTGGTAGAATACTTGGGATTTTCTACATAGATAACCAAGTTATAAATACACACATAAACATACAAACAAATTTAGTTCTTACTTTCCAATCTGCATGTTTGTTTCCTTTTCTTGCTTTACAATACTGGTTAAAAACTCCAGTCTAATGTTTAATAGAAGTGGAGAGAGCTGACATCCTTGACTTTTCCTGATCTTTGGGAAAAAACATTCAGTCTTTCACCACTAAGTATATTAGTTGTATATTTTTCATAAACGAGCTTTATCAGGATAAGACAGTTCCTTTTTATTCTTAGTTTTAGACATATTTTGCCACAATTAGATGTTATCTTTTTCTCAAACCCCTTTTCTTCATCTACTAAGATAATTTATGGCTTTGTTCTTTAGTCTGTTAATGTGGTGAATTACACTAATTTTTTAACACATAACTAATCAACCCCACCTGCCAATAAGGTATTAGCCTTTATATATATTGCAGGATTCAATTTGTCAAAATTTGCTACAACCTTTGTTTCTATATTCATGAGAAATATTGGTCTGTAGTTTTCTTTGAGTATCTTTTTCTGTAACACTTTTGGTTTTAGGGTAACACTGGGCTCATGAGTCGGGAAGTGCTACCTCTTCTTAAATTTTATGGACATTTGGAGAACTGGTATTATTTATTCCTTAAAATGTTTAGTATAATTCACCAGTGTACTAGTTTGCTGTTAAATTTTTGGTGGCAAGATTCTTAACTAGAAGTCCAATTTTTATGTATAAATTTCCCACACTACCATAACATAGTGTTAATATATAATATAATATAATACAATATAATATAGGGATACTCATCTATTTTCTTCATCAGTGATCTTGGATAGCTTATAGTTTTAAAGATTTTTATCTGTTGTTTATAATATTCCACTATCCTCTTTCCTTATTTATGGAATATGCAGTGATATGCCCCTTTATTCTTTATATTGATAATTTGTTTCTTCCTTTTTTTCTCTTGCTCAGTCAGCCTAGAAGTTCATTGCTTTTACTAATTTTAAGTAGTTTTTGATTTCATTAATTTTCTCTACTGTTTTTCTGATTTGTTTCATTGATTTATGTTCTTTATTATTCCTTTCTTCTGTTTTCAAATTAATTGCTTTTTCTCATCAAGTTCTTGATGTGAAAGTTGTCATTAATTTGAAACCACTCTCATTTTCTAATAAAGTGTTTAGTTCATACATTTTCCACTAACCACTGCTTTAGCTGCATCCCTCTGATTTGGAAATGTCATGTTTTAATTTTTATTCAGTTCCAAATATTTTGAACTTTCCCCTTTGACTTTTTCTTTGTCCTTTGGATTATTAAAAGATATATTATTTAATTTCAAACTATCAGTAAGATTTTTGAGATTTTTTTTGCTGGTTTCTAACTTAATTTCATTATAGTCAGAACACATTTTTTTAATGCTTTGAATCCTTTAAAATTTACAGACACTTGTAAATCCAGTCTCTGTTACTTCATCATGGCTGAACACAGAAGTTCTAGAATGCCTCTTTTATTTGTAAAATTCATAAGTCCTTTGAGTACTTGTAAAGTACCGATAATGTAGTATGGCTCAATGCTCCACACTTGTGAGTAGTAAAAAGTGGGGAGAGACCTGGCTGGTATAGCTCAGTGGATTGAGCGTGGGCCTGCAAACTGAAAGGTTGCCAGTTTGATTCCTAGTCAGGGCACATGCTTGGGCTGTGGGGCAGGTCCCCAGTGCAAGCCTCATGAGAGGCAACTCCACATTGATGTTTCTTTCCCTCTCTTTTTCCCTCCCTTCCCCTTTTGCTAAAAATAAATAAAATTTAAAAAATGGGGAGATATCATTTATTTGGAAAATGCCATAAATTAAGACTTTAAGTAATATAAACAGGATAAAACTTTAGCTATCTATGTAGAGATTACTTCTAAATATTATGATCTTATGCATCTTTGTGTTGTTAACATTTAATATATGTTTTGCCATCAGTTTGTAACTTCTTAAGCCAAAGAGAATATGTGTGAAAGTGGGGAAAGTGAGATGTTTACAGCTAGAATCTATCTTTCAATTTCTGTACCTCACAGTTCTTCTAGACATTAACATTGTGAACAGTACAAACAAAGAGGAATGTATAAAATTAGTTTCAACCTCTAGGAACAACAACCAAGTCTACTTAAAATAGGAACTGATTTCAAAGACTCCACCTCTTTCTCTCACTATGTATGTAATACAGTATTTGTGGTAACCTTTAATTGCTGATAAAGAATGCCCTGCTTAGCAGTACATGCAAATAACATCTTTGTGATTTGATCAAAGTGATCCCCAAGGGTATGCTGTATCTTAGCACATTAGTTTTCAAGCTCAGTAGCAGTAAACATGAGTTAAATATAAATTCATTATTAAATAATAAGTGACATTTACACTGACACCCTTTTAAAAACGTGTCTTTTATCACCTCAACTGAATATAGTACTAATCAGTGGCTAATTAATTACCTATAAATCCCCCATGTTTGCTTCAAAGGTGTCAAACTGTGTCAAATTCAAAGGTGTATGTATTTCTGTCACCAGGCCAAATTAAATAATAACGTCATCTCTGGAACAATCTTCTACAAAATGGTGCAGTATGCTTCTAAATAAGTGTCTTTTGTAAACAGAAGTAGTGATTCTCTTTATTCCTTATGCTAAAGGGACACCTGGACATGCTGACCCCGCCACTGCAAGAAATAAATTTCTCTAGAAAGGTGCTAATGATTGGACTTACATATTTCTCTAGCATTCAGCTGACATTCTCATGACCCCAAAACTAACTCTGGTACATATGCATGAATATCACAATTGTTTACGAAGATCAGAAAAGTAACTTGGTTTTAGTCAACATTTCAAAAAATTTTAAAAAATTAAAACTCTGTATAGTACTAAAATCTAGGAACATAAAAGAAAAGGTCAAGATACACAAGAGTATGTAACTGAAAGCAATATTTTTAAAAAATGTTATATAAATTATAAACGTACTCCAGCTGACACATTAGGAGAGAGGGCTAATGATATTAACAAACTGTGATAAAGGGAAGCAGTAATCCAAAAAGTTTCATGTATAAATTGTAATTGCTTAATTTCTCTGGAGGTATGAGGAGTTGTCAGATGATCTTTGTTTCCTTTTGAAAATGGCTTGCTTATCAGCCTGACACTTTATAATCTAAAGATTATAGCCTGAAAACCTGGCTATAAATCAAGCTACAATCCCATTAGCTTGTATTATAAATGTTTCATGTGTTTGCAGAAAAAGTAATTTTCGAAATTATACACTAAAAGAAAAACATAATTTAGTAATTTATCATTACTACTAACAATAGGTCACACAAAGTTTAACACTTTAATGAAACCTAGTCCCTCCAGGGCTACAGTATCTTTATGAGAAGGTCACCGAGGACCTACACTCAAGCATAATATCTCCATAATTAGTTTTTTCCATTAAGTATGAATTTCTGCATGCAAATCAGTCCTATAGTTTGAAAAGCTAATGTGAACAATATAATAACTAACACAAGTTGGTACCTGGTACTTGCCACGTACCAGGCACTTCTAAGCCCTTCACATGTTTTATCTCATTCAATTCTCACAGCAACTCGATAAAAATAATTGTTATAATTATTTACACTTTTCAGACAAGGACACTGAGCAGAGACAGATCAAGTAAAGTGCTCTGTCTGGCTTTAGGTCCACAGGCAGAACAGAGCCTTGTCGTTTGTGCTGCCACATCACATTACCCAACAACATTAACTCACAAACTAGACTTGCACTCCAAAGACAGCCAGAGCAACACTGAGTTTTTAAAGGGGTGGTCTGCAGAAAAACAAGTGTAAAAACTTTTGATTTTAACAGAATTTTTTGGGAAACAAAGAAAAATCTTGAACTGCAAATTGTAGCCTATTAAGTTTACTGAAAATGGAAGGTCTAAAAAGAAAAAAGCAAGTACCAAAATCATACAAAAAACTGGCATAATACTGGCACACAGGTGAGGGAAAATTCATATTTGTATGACACTGACAAGGAACAGAAAGTTACTGTAGTCGTAATTGAGAATAATGAGTTGATATTCAAATTTGACACTGTTTCAGATCTGATGAGTGGCAAGTGCCCCCAAGAAAAACACAGATTAAAAATTAAGACCCTCTGTTTAATTTTACCTTTTGATTTCGAGGTAAATCTTGAGCATTTGATGGAGGCTTATAATTCAGAACTAATCTTCTAAATTCCAAAAGATTGAATAATGACTGAAAAAGAACAACAATTTAAGAACTTAAGGAAAAATTCTGCTAGAAGAACTGTAAAAAATATGATGCATTTCAGAGATTTATTTTTTATAAACTCTACACCTTATCACAGAATTGTTGCAGTTGGTGAAAGGTGGACTACAGAGTCAGGCACAAATAACGCCCCTTTTTTATTACCAACTCTTTTATTACAAAAGAGTAAGCATGTAATTCTGTAACATAATTATCACACTCAAGCACACCATATAACATTTTAGGTGAAATGTTCAAATTAAAACTATAAATTATTACACCCATATAATACCCTACCAACCACACTCAAGCAGGAGTTACTTCTGCCAGACCTTGTATTTTTCCCTCTGAGAAAAGTCAAATTACTTATATTTGGACATACTATTCTTGATCATTAACAAATTTATTGTACTGCAAAGCAGAAATTATACATGGACAACTCAAAAAAAAATACTATATATTAAAAGCTTTTATGTTATTCTGTGCTTACTATGCAGTTTCCTCAAAATAAAAGGTATACAAATGCAAAGTCTAGAACTTTTTAAATGTATTATAGTTACTATAAGTCATCTAGAGGTATCAATTCTACAAAAATATAGTACAAATAAATTTATGGGCCATATGCCTGGTAATGGAGACAGAAAGAAATGACATATTATCTCTCTATGTTCAAGAAGACACACAACCTAGAAGGAAGACAGATATATACTTATAATAATATAAATGTGACTCTGAGATATACTAATATTGTTCACAGAGTGTATAATGAGAGCATATAAAAGGTACCCATGGAAAGGCTTCCTCAGCTGATTTTAAGCTATATATAGCTTGTAATTCATTAATGTCATCATAGTAAACACTTGTATAAAAAATTAAATAAAATATAATGGAAAATATCAGAATACATTATATATAGGAAATTCACCAGACTATTTTTATAAATTTCATTGTAGATATTTTACATACATATGTATATGTAAAGTGTTTTACAATGCAAAATGTACTCCTTTTGTGAGTCACAGTTTATAAAGTTTAAAAGTCACTGTGCAAGAAGTGATAATGTGTTAAATCTAAGTAAAGATGGGTTAACCAACTTGACAGAAGATAAAGAGGGGACCCAAATCAATAAAAAAAGAGAAGTTGTTGGGGTTTTTTTGGTAGTTAGCTGTTGAGAAAAGTGGCCCACTATAATATTTATAAGTATATATAAATATACATGTAGATTAAAGACCTAAATATGAAAGGAAAACTCTAAGTCTGCTAATAGAAAATGTCGAAAAATATTTTGGTTATCTTGTGATCTAAAAATAGTTCTTCACTAAATAATATGAACATATGAGACATTTCATTTATTCATTCATTCAACAAATGTTTATTGAGCACCCACTACATGCAAAGGAAGACAGGCAGCAAAGAATAATGCCCCTGTGGAGATTACAATCTTATGGTGGCAGGTTAAATCAATGAGTAGATGTTATAAATCAGAAATAATGTGAATACAATAATGGTAGATCAAGATCAGAACCTTAGGGAAAGAGAAGCATTTAAATGCTATAGAAAAAAGAGTTATAAGACAAAATAAGAACAGTAAGGGAAGCAGAGTATGAGATTAGAGAAGAAAACAGAGTAGAAAAAGCAAGGGCTTTCAAATGTAGCTAAGTGTCAAAATAACTGCAGAACTTAAAAAAAAAATACCTACACCAGAGGCCTCTCAACAAAGACATAAAGTACCACAGAAATATTCTCATCAAAGAATCAAAGAAATTTTGAGAACACGGTTAGTAATACTTCCAAAGGTTGCCACATTCCAATAAGGTAAGGGCAGGCAAATAACCTTTGGATTGGGCATTTGGGATGTCAGTTTTCAGTAGAATGGTACATCAGGAAGAGCAGCAACGAGTACTGAAGAAATGGGATATAAGTAAGGGAGACAAAATATAGACTGTTCCTGGGAAGAATTTAAGTAGGAAAAAGAATACCGATAAATTAGAAGACTTTCAATCCTACTTCTATGCTCTGGAGAACACTTTCCTTCTTCCTCAACACCCATGAGAATCTCCTCTGGTGTGGGTCTGCTGGTGATGAGTTATTTCAGCTTCTGCTTGACTGAAAATTATTTTCTCTTCATTTTGGTAAGATTTTTGCTAGTTATAGAATTCTAGATGGTCAGTTATTTCTTCTAGCACTTTAAAGATAGCATTTCTGTTGAGAAGTTAGCTGTAAGCCTTACTTTTGTTCCTTATATAGGTGACATATCTTTTTCATCTGGCACCTTTTAGGATTTTTCTCTGTCTCTATCATTTTTCCTGTTTTATTATGGTGTGCCTTGGTGCAGAGGTCTTCACATTTATATTACTTGACTCCCATTGTTTCCTAAATCTGTGGCTTGATCTCTTTCATCAAGTTTGCAATACTGTTATCTCTTCAAATACTGTTTTTTCCCTTTTCCTTCTTTACTCTCCCCACAGACCCACAAATACACTGAATTCGTTGTACTATTCACATGTCCAAACTCTCTCACCTGTACTTCATGGCTTTAGCCTCAAAATACTCTTCAGACCAGTTGTCCAGCTCACTCGTTCTCTTCAGTTGTGTCTAATGTGCTCTTTTCTTAACTTATTAACTATAATTTTCAGTCCTAAAATTCCTATTTTCTTCTTTTTATAGTTTTCTACCAAGATTCTCAATCTTGCTTTCAAATCCTTGACCATATTAATAATTATAACAATTCAACTTTCATGTGTCTCTGTAGGTGTACTTCTACTGTCCATTATTTTCCCTTAATTTTGGACACATCTTACTTCCTGGCCATGACTCTGTATGATTTGAGTGCCAAGACAGTATGTGTGAGAAGCTGGAGAAAATGCAAAGTTCTTAGCATCTTCTAATAAGACTGGGACTATTTGATATCCCAGGTCAACTTAATCTAATCAGCTCTGGGATGAAGCTGGAATTCAAAAACTATGAATTTTTTCATCATTTTTTATTATTTTTAGTTCTCAATTAATCCAAGGTTCTTCTATCCTTTAGTATTCTGAAAAGCTGAGGCGTTTACTAGAGCTCCAAGTCTGTGCAAAACTGTGCTTAGCTTCCCTGCCACTCAGCAGCCACTTTGGGAATTGCCTCAAGGATAAAAACCAGCCCATAACATGAAGTGTATTCCCTGAACACCCTGTTTGTTCAAAACTTAGCCTCAAAATTCCTCCATTTTAGAATTATGTGATGCCTTCAAAAAGTTGATTTTTTGCTTTGTTTTGTTTTGGGTTCTGGCAAAACATGACCAGGTAGGTGATCTAAAACAACTTACTAAGCTATTATCCAAAGTAGAATTTGTGACCATTATAGCACAACATAGACATTAATTTTTTTAAAGTCCCAAACTCTTTATACCCTTAACCACAGTTATAGTGGTATTGGTCAACACATTCCTTCAGAAGGGGTGGGAGAGGGTAATTGTCACTGCTGTCTAAATTGTGTTTGTGACTGATGCACACTGGAAGTAAGTATCCTTGTGTTCAGTCCAAAACTGACACATGACTGTTGAAGAGCACTTGTTAAAATGGAGTTTGGCTAGATTCATGCAAGTAACAGAGTTATGAGAGATGAAAGTTCAAATAATTTGTAGAAAGCAAAAGAACTCATGACAAGAGAGGAAAGGGATATATAAACTGCCTATAGTAGAGGATACCAAGGAGAAGCAAGATAAATTCTCCTAGGTGAATTATTTAAAAAATAGAATGGTATCATATAAATTTCAAGGTGAAGCAGGGAAAGCAGATGGATTAAAAGATAAAAGTCTACATACAGAGCAATTAAATACCTATATCCATCCCAGGCAACTACTACCTCCTTCTTTGGGATATGGGAGATTTAGTCTTTGAATATTACTGAACCTTACTGTTTCAGGTTTAAAAAATCAGTCACAGTGTGCACCAGGATAGAAAAAGTGATGAGATTCAGAGCTACAAAAGGAATGCTAAGTAAAAACATGCGAACAAACCCCTCCCTTATCCTTCCCCAATTCCTTTTCTCTAGACCTGCTTTGGAAAACTAGCAACCATGCTTAAGCACAATGAATCAGGATCCAGTCTGATTTTGAGGCAGAGAAATCTTCTGTGGTCAAAGACTAAAACAATTGAGCTGATACACTTGAGCATAAAGACCATATTATTGATAAGAGATGTGGGAGCATTTGGAAAATTTTAAGAATAAGTATATAAAAGTAGAAAAAAATGGTGGTAAACTCCAAGAAAATAAAGGATTATAGAAGGGTAGTCCTAGTAAATCATTGTAATATTTACAAAGCCACAGAAAATGGAAACACTGACTACTGTTTTCAACTTGTGCTATAACTATGTTGGTCAATGAAAAAGAAGGCAATTCTAGGTGAAATGGGAGAGCTATATCCTTATCTATCTCAGCAGGAAGGCATGCCATTTATAAAAATGAAGATAACAAGAGAAACTGCTAGAACTGATTGTAGTTGCTGCAGGACTATTAGGCAGGCATGTTTAGAACAGATTATTGCTATTTTTCACTATAAGCCTTTTACTGCTATGAAATTCTTAGTTTTCTCATTGAACTACATATTTGGGTTTGGTTTTTTTTTTTTTGGAAAATTAAAGAGATAAAAGCAAGTGATATGAATTAACATGTTAACATATCCTATTTTTTTTTTTTGGAAAATTTGCAGCATCTTTTCAATCCCATACATTATTAAGGTGATAGAAGCTTCTTAAGTCTTCAGTTCTACCATAAATTATATATGGTCCTTTTTTGGTTCATTCATTCAGTAATTACAAAATGGGCTCTTCCAAGGAGTCAGACACTGTACTATATTCTGGTACAGAATTACCTAAAGATGTGTTAAATACCCCCAGGATATTTGTATTTTAGTCAACCAGAAATTACTTGATTTATGAGTATGGTGAATATGAAAAGCTACTTAAAACAAAATAGACTTTAAAATTACAGTAAAAAACAAAATGAAGTGATCTTTAGACAAAGTTTTTTTCCACCCATAATTTTTCAAAATTTAAAGCTTAATGTTTTTCCATACCTCCAAAAATCAGTATTTTTTTCTTTTTTCTTTTTTTTAAATTTTAATCATTGTTCAAGTATTTTCTCCCCCCACTCCCATTCCAGCCCACCCACCCAACCCTCCCCCCTTCCCCCCATTACCCCCTACCCCTAGTTTTTGTCCATGTGTCCTCCGAATTTGTTCCTGTAAACCCTACCCATTCCCCCCTGAAATTCTCTCTTCTCTCCCCTCTGGTCACTGTCAGACTATCCCCTATTTCAGCGTCTTTGGTTATATTTTGCTAGTTTTTTTTGGTTTTGTTGTTTAGATTCCTGTTAAAGGTGATATCATGTGGTATTTGTCTTTCACTGCCTGGCTTGTTTCGCTTAGCATAATGCTTTCCAGCTCCATCCATGCTGTTGCAAAGGGTAGGAGCTCCTTCTTTCTTTCTGCTGCATAGAATTCCATTGTGTAAATGTACCATAGTTTTTTGATCCGTTCATTTACTGATGGGCATCTAGGTTGCTCCCGGCACCTAGCTATTGTAAATTGTGCTGCTATGAACATTGGGATGCATAGGTTCTTTTGAATTGGTGTTTTAGTATTCTCAGGAGAGAGTCCCAGCAGTGGAATTGCAGGGTCAAAAGGCAGATCCATTTTTAGTTTTCTGAGGAAGTTCCAAACTGCTTTCCACAGTGGTTGTACCAGTCTGCAGTCCCACCAACAGTGCACTAGGGACCCCCTTTCTCCACAGCCTCTCCAACACTTGTTGTTTGTTGCTTTGTTTATGATGGCCATTCTGACTGGTGTGAAGTGGTATCTCATTGTGGTTTTAATCTGCATCTCTCTGATGGCTAGCGATATTGAGCATCGTTTCATGTGTCTTTGGATTTTCTGTATGTCCTCCTTGGAGAAGTGTCTGTTCAAGTCCTTTGCCCACAAAAATCAGTATCTTAATACTTCATCATAACTCAGCTTTTTCAAGGTTAGAAGTTACCTCTAGGTGTGCAGGTTTCTACAAAAGAAGAAGTAACCAACCCCAAGCACCCCACACTTGCCTGGGAGTGCTGTAAAGTCCTGCTACCAGTTAAGCAGCAGATAAAATTTTAAATTAGGTAAAATTGCCTCAACTGTTCAAAAGGATAAGCAATTTTCCCAATCCATTTCCCTTAAAAAAAAACAACAACAAAAAAAAAACAAAAACAAAACAAAAAATTGAAATGGAAAGGAAAAGCTAAGGTCAGCAAACACCAAAGTAAAATCAGGTGAACAATTCTTTCAAATTTGAAAATTAAGATATTAAGAGAAGTTTATCCCATGAAAAGAAACAGTGATTCTCCTCAAATGTATTAATATTAATTTAACTATAATTTCAAATGCGTCTTTCTTACAATATGGTATGGAGAAATAAAGAGAACTTATTCTAAATAACAAATATTGAATATTTGCAAGTGCTTTCTTTCTTCTTACAGTTTTCTAAGAGAAGCTTCTAATCAATGTGCCTCATTTACTGGCCATAATAGTGCAGGAACAGCGTTTGTTTGCCCAAAGACAGGCAGCAAGGCATGTTCATGAACACTCAGACCACAGCCATAAAACTGTGCTTCCCACTTTAAAATGATGTCTGAATTATTTAGATTGGACAATGAAGTGCAAAAGCCTCACTAATAATGAAAGTAAAGTAAAGCAATACAGTCTTAGAGACTAAAATAGCAAATAAAAGTTTAGATACTGTTGGCATGTAGCTAAATAATTAATGCATAATCAAGGCTGGAAACAAAAGTATTACTACAGGTTTACATTATTATTCCAGGTATTCCTTAACATTTTAACGGCTTGGGAAATAAATAACGGTATATTAGTTATTAACTAATGTATACCAGAGTATATTAAAGAGGTGCAAATCCAGAAAACCAAAGGAAATCAAATTGTATGGCATTATGTGTCAGAAGTAAAAGGGGAGGGGGGTTAAAATTATACTACTGAAGTAGGAAAAAAATTGAAGTACATATTAATTGCCTAGAAAATACAATTAGCAATTTTGTAGAAAATGTAAAACCAATTAGTTGCTTTAACATAGTATGCAAGTTTATGCGGTCATTTTATGGGTTTGGAAAGCTACAAAATGAAGAGATACTTTTACTATAAAAAGCAATGACATACACATCCAATGATTTAAAAAGTAATCATTAGGAACATTAAATAATAAACTGAATTCTACCTCATTAGGAAAGTAAACACAAAATATTAATTTTCTTAAAGGGTAAAAAATTAAAAGAATGTTATTATTCATATATTATTTCATTTACGGAGATTCTTTAAGGTTTTACAACCTGATGGTTAAGGTTATCAATGTCTGAGAATGATAAAGAATTTGGTAACAGTCATATCACATAAAAGCTAAAAAATAAAAAGAAAAACTAGTCAAAATTAAGAAGAATATGGATATCTATGCATACAAACATTTTTCATTTTAGAATAAGGGTCTCAGGAAACATTTCATTAAGGGCTTTACAAGTTAGGGGAAAAACGTGTTATTAATCTGTACCCTCCTCAAATAAAATGCCTCCTTTATATTAAAAATAGTATGTAAAGGATGAAATTCAATGAACAACATTTTCTATTATATACAAATAAGTCTCATCTGTCTGGTTTCAAATCTTGATTACGTCCTTCCCTAAGTTTGCAAGGAAATTCATACACAAATGTTTTCTTTACACTCTGATACCAATTCCTAACAGCAGGGAGGGAGAAGAAATTAATTCCAAATAATACCAAATAAGGCATAGGTCATACTCTATGACCTATGTTCAAACTCCATCCCGGGAGTGAGGAACAAAGAAGGATGAGGAATGCTACAATCTCTAAACTAATTTGTTAGAGAACATTCTGAAACCTCATGCAGTTAAGTGCCCAGTATACAACTGAAGAGAAACACAAGCCCAACTCACTTTCCCATCAATTGCTAATATGCCCACCAAATAAGATCTGCATGAAGATCCTTACCTGAATGACTGCACTAAACCAGCAAGTATTGCCAACATTCTTTAGTCCAACAGGAGCTTTGTCTTGCCTTTTCCTGTCATAAGGGTTTCGAGAATCCCTCCAAACTTCTGTAGGAGTCTTCTTTAAACATGCTTTGTTTTCTGCTATGCTGGCTTCGAGAACTCTTAAGAGGAGAAAATAATAATAAAAAAACAGTAATAATTTAGTGTTGTACGGTAGAAAATAGCATAAACTAAGCATTTTAATAACTTAAGCTTTAGATAATATATTTGGGGAAGTAATATTTAGAGCTATCTTTACTCAGTAGAGATTAGTTTTCTTTAAAAATATAGCAGTGGTAATGCCAAAGGATCCAGAGACACACAGCCTTTTTTTTTTTTTCCCTAAGAAAAAGGCAATTCAAATGTAAAGACAAAGTTTGTAATAGAAAATATGTTAAATTACATTTCAATAAATTAAAGGCTTAGTATCAGGAATACAGCACCTAGATAAGTATTCTGAGAAATCACTGTATTAAAGTGCATATTTACAATATAACAAAACGACTAGTTTTTAAACGATTAATCATCAAGAAAATACTAAAAACAGAACAAAATGCATTTCTACGACTCTGACCATTCATTTGCTTTTCTATAAAGTTAAGGTAATTCTAGGGTTCCTGTCAATTCTAGACACCTCTGACTCTTTGACAGCTAAACAGAGGAAGAGAATTCTTATGTATTTGTTTCTTTACCTGAAAGTTTGCCAAAGAAAAAACTTAGAGAAATAATATTGATGTATCAGAATAATAAAAGAGTAACCTCTTCAAAATAAACTCACTTAGAGAATATCTTAAATACATCTAAACATGGCAAAAGCAATGCTACTCTGCTTAATGATGTTTTCTTGCAACAACATGCTGCAAAGCCCTAATTCCCACCTCTGAACTGACAAAGAATATTTCCTGCTCAATGCATGTGTTACTTTTCTAAATAAGCAAAAAAAATATATATATTTAGGTGTCTTAATCACATTTTGTTAATTACAAAAACCTCAGCAAGAATGAAGTTTTCCAACTTTTGGGGTTCACCATCTTTATCCTAAAGATTTTACCCTACCAGATTAATGTCAAAATAATATAACCATATTCCTTAAATATGGAGAAAAATAAATGATTCTTTTACCTCCAGCAGCATTATTTACAACATGACATTGGATATAACGCAGTAAGATTCCAAGTTATTACTCAAAATAATGTGTGAATATAGGAGAAAGTCTTTCTTCAGAAATAAATTTTTAAAAGCAGGTAACAACATGTTAAAATGTGAAGATCAAAGTAAACTCACATGAACTCACTGTTTAAAAATAAACAGTTTACATCTCTGTCACTATTAAGAGTGATCAAACACCACCAGTAGGCTTTGCATAATATCAACTCTCAAATGCAACCTCAGCCACTAGAGGCTTTCCCCCCAATTATTTACCACTAAAAAACACCGTAACTCCTTGGAAGGTTAATTGGGGCAGAACAAAACCAAAATTTATACAGAACATCCCACTGTTACCAGAAACAAGCTTTCAAGTACATGAGGGGGACCTAAGAAGTCAAAGAGCCAATGGAGACTTCCTATTGTCCAAGGTTGTCCAGTTTGGCATAATATAATACAGTAATAATAATGATGAACTGGAACAAACTGAATTTGTATGAGGCAACTAATTTATACTCAAAAGAGAAAGTTAATGCATAGTACAAAAAAGATAAATATAACACAAAAGACTGCGGCATATAAAACAGTATGTTTAATTTTTATTGACTCCTATAAATGGGAGTGTTTTCTTTTGAAATTTTTATTCCCTTTGTAATGCATATCTATATTTAGAAGTATAAAGAAGCCTTATTCCCATCTTGGTAATTAGAGATGAGTGACCTAAAACAAGGAGTTAGTTCTGGGAAAACTAGCAGTGACACCATAAACGAGAGAGAATTAGCAGCAGTGGTCACATATGGGAGAGAGAAGAGGCATTTAACAATTCGTACACCTACTAGTTGGCTTGTACAACAACCACTTAATAGAGGACTCTAGAGTTTATTCTTAAAGTATAAACTTATCAAAAGTCTAGGAGAATTATAATCAATCCTGAATCTCCTGGTGGCTGAACCTCAATCATTATACATTTTGAACTACCAGTTACAATAAAATACTAATAAGAAACAAACCCTTCTTAATAATGCCAAAAGGCCAGATCACATTTACCAAAGTAATTAGGCCTTGGGTCACACAGACATTATACAAAACCTGAGAATACTTAATTTCCACAAAATACACCCAATCTGCAAAAATTAAAATCCATATATGCCACATGAAGTAATAACAAAGAGAGGTGCAGCCTGAAGACGAGACTGAGTAAAATGAGGTCTCATGTCCTGCAGCGGTGTCACCGACCCATCCCAAATCTCCATCTAGACTGCGCTGAGGTAGTAATAGTCTCACCCAGATCTGGTTAAGGTTACCCAAACTCATGAAGTCTGTTTTTTCTAATGTTTCCAGACAGTAATTCCTTCAATCTCCTCTTCTGCCCCTCTGCCACTAAAACTATGCATCTCTTCATTTGTACGTGTACATACAAATGATGGAATGTAAAAGTTACCTTAATGTAATGAGGCAATGAAGATGTTTTAGTGCCCTTGCCTACTCTCTTCCACAGGACTTGGGAGAATGAATGCATGGCCTCAAATGTACTTTCTAGTACCAAGCAGCTTGCATGCACTGTTCGTGTTACTACCCCACAGAGGAAGTTGGAAGGGGAAGATACCATCTCCCCAGCATTCCTATATACCTTTCTTTACAGAGTCCAAATTAGGTACACACTCTAATAATCTGATCAGGGCTCAAGACGTACATGCTTATTGCTCCTCAAAGTCACCTAAGATATAATGAGTACCTGTTTCCTAAGTCATATTTATACCTGAGATGTCCTATATAAAAAAGTAAATATTCATGTAACTCTCAATTCACTTATTGGGTAGATAGCATCAGTCACTGATTCTTAGAAACAATAGGTTTACTATAATATTCGCTAACCATACCATATGGTAGAATTATGGCACTAAAAGATGGTGAATGAAAGAACGCTATGACTTTGTATAGTCTCTTTGATTTGGAGATTATTTATATACATCCAGCTTTTTACCACCAAAACATGCTTCAGTAGGTTTCTTCCCCCTACCTCCTCCTGGCTCCTAAAGGACTTAATGCTATCACACTGAACCAAAAACAGCTGTTAATCAACACATCCATTTTCAGCATCTGGAGGGCAGAAACACAGATTTTTTTCATCCCAGGAACATATATGATAAGCAGTAGTAGATGCTAAATAAGTGTTTAAAGTAAATGGGTGATTAACAATGAGATACCTCATTGTTATTTTTCTTAAGCAAAAGCCCAAAGTATTTGTTGCTCAAATGCTACTCTATTCCCAAATCCTTTGTTCCCTTCTATAGTCCAGTACTGTCATAATGAATATAAACTTTCCATAACGGTAAGTTCTACCTAAGGGTACTTTTCCTGGCCTCACAAAAGAAAAGCCGGTTGTAAAACCCAGGCTTTAAAGTTTAAAGTACACAACAGCTACTTTCCAGGTATTAAGGTTGCCGGTAGACCGAGAGGCGGGTGGGGAAACACTGCAAATCTCAGGAAACAGCTCAGAAGTATCTTATACCAAAATGCAGCACGCCAAAAGGCAATCCCAAAAGCCACAAATCAAAACTCACACCCCGCCATGCTTCACATGCTTTCTTATCTTCCCAGCACTGGTCATGACCATGGCATTCAGTATTATCAAAAGATAAAAAGATGACAAAATGTTTGCTGTCTCTTTTCCTTCCACACATTACACTGAATGTTTAAGAACCTATTTATGGTACATGTTCATCTTCCAGTTAACCTTTCACTGTACCGATTGTGGGTCTTGTTTTATTTGTTTCGCATTGTTACTTAAATTGTATTACAGCAGTAATGTTGAAAATATCCCCTTTAGATCACCTAAGTCCATTATGAGGAAGCATCACACTGCAAAGCATGTGTTTCATTTAAGCTACTGTATGGACTGACCCACAAAAGAAGAAAGGCAGGGAGGGAGGGAGGAAGGAAGGGAAAGAGAGGGAGAGGCCATCATGTTGATTTCCTTAAAAAAATCTATTGTTATTTTTATTGTTATTTATAGGGATCACACTAAACCCCTAAATCAATTTAAGGAGAACTGACCAGTTTTACAGTGTTCAGCCTTCTACTTTGTGAAATAGAATATATTTCCAATTATTAAATATTCATTAATCTGTCTGAATGATATTTAATAATTTTCTTCTTAGAAATTCTTGCACATTTCTTAATAAATTTACTGTTAGTCTTTAATAGTTTTGCATTATAAACAATAGCTTTTTAAATGTTCACCTCAGTTGTTCTTATATAAGACATAAAATTTTGTGTATAGTGATTTTCAATTAACATAGCTAAATACATTTTTTGGTAAGAATATTTTTTGAGAAATAATGTACATATAATAACATACACAAATCTTAAATATACAGATCAGTGACATTTTTTACATATGTACACACCCATGTGACCACCACCCAGATCAAGATACAGAAAATTTCCATTATTCAAGAAAATTTTCTCGTGCCCTTTTTAGATAGCAGTGTCTGCTCCATCTCTCAGTATACCATTCTGACTTCTAAACATTTACATAAATGGAATCCACAAGAGTTATTCTTATAGTTTAACTTCCTTTTACTCAATGTGTTGTTTCGAGGATTCCTGCACATTCTTGCAAGTACCAGGAAAATGTTTTCCACTTTCTGCTCAGCATTCCATTGAATGAATAGATCACCATTGTTTACTATTCTGCTTTTATGAATATTTGTTTTTTTAATAGTTTTTATTATCACCATTGTTTACTATTCTGCTTTTATGAATATTTGTTTTTTTAATAGTTTTTATTATCACCATTGTTTACTATTCTGCTTTTATGAATATTTGTTTTTTTTAATAGTTTTTATTATCATGCACTAGTTTCTCAAGGGTCTATACCTAGGAGTGGAAATGCACAGTATATGTGAAATTCATTAGAAATTTTCAGTTTCCTAAAGTGATTATACCATTACACATTTCTACCAACAGCATATGATACTTCTAGTTGGTATACAAGCTCACCAGCACTTGGGATTATCAGTCTTTAAGCCATTGTGACACACAGCGGTGACTGTTCTTTAACACAATGACTCATCAAGCTTGCATCACCCAGACTGCCACCACTGCTGCAATCTATCATCATACCCAGCATGGCAGCATGCCCACAATCATATACTGAGTACAAATTAAGGGACTCATGTTTCTGACCCAGAGGCTACTACTGCATTCAGGTATGTGACCTCTGCCAACAGCTGACCTGTTTCTCACAGTGAGGAAGGCCACACTGTATGAGTTGTGGCTCTTGCCCACTTTTGGCAGACTTACTACATTGCATCTTTGACCACTTCCACCCCTGCCTCCTGCAACTCTTCTTAGGACTATCAGTGGTACCTCACAGTTGCTGACACTTTTTCTTGTGAGAGTATTGCTGAGAGTATTGCTGTTCAAGTGTGATCAGCCAACTCTGGCCACATCCTGGTGGCCCTTGAAACTAATCAGTTTCATATTTTCAACTTCTATAAACCATTTGTAATCTGACGATGGTGTATGTTTTTACATAAAAACCATTAAAAAACAGAATAGTAAAAATATTCAATGGACCTTCTGTGCTCTCTACCATCCTCAGAAATCAACTTAAAAAAACGGTAATTGTTTCCCTCACCTACTTCTGTTCCACAAACCTCTTTTAGGCAGTTCTACATCACAGCTGCTTCCTACGTAATGATGATGAAAAGGGTGGGAGTAAGAGACATCTATTTTAAAAATACAGAATTCTATCCTTTTCATTCCCCTAGGCTGATCTGGTTGGTAAACCTTGCAGGTGGCTCCCAAACTTAATTCCAGTTCAGACACCTGGATTTCCTTGTTGCGCTGAATAGTCCTTAGAGAATAAAAATAATGATTACTTGGTTTAGTACACTACTCCAGTTCCTCATCAGTGGCCCGTGCTGGCTGAAGTGGGAGGCACAAATGGTCCCTACAATTTTACAAAAATGCTTTTGTTCCTATTGTATCTGACCTTTTGAATGAAAGGTGAGGTGCAAGTAGAAAACTGCTGGGAAAAAAAGGTGAAATTATTACTGGAATGGGACACACCGATTCTGTAGCAGTGGAAGCACCCTACATCTGGGGGTGAGGGCGACATGGGACAGAGAGTAGTAGCTCTTGTCTTTCAGAACTGCCCCTGGTGCCTTCATCACAAGGAAGAATGCCATGGTGGGACTATGCCACACTGCTTCACCCAGTACAGAATTCTGGTGGTTTTGTTTCCATACTCCTTATTTGCTGTGTCAATTTGTATCATTTGTCACTTTCACTGTCCCTGTTTTCAGGATAATTCCACTTTTTTCCTGAGTACTTTTAAGATTTTCCCAGTCTTAAGTGTTCTGGAGTATCGCTATAATGCAATGTATATATTGGTTTCTTTTACTTTTCATGATTGGGATTTGTTGGGCTTCATAAAAATTACAGGTTTTCTTTTCACTTCTAAAAAATTCTTAGTGACTGCCTCTTTACATTTTGCCTCTGGCCCACTGTCTCCTTTCTATAATACCAATTAATGTACATTAGACCTACTCAGTTTGTTTTCCAAATCTTGCAACTTTTTTCCACCTTTACTGACAGCTGTCCATTACAGGCTGGATAATTTCTTCTTATATATCTTCTAGTCTACTAATATGCTCTTTAGCTATTTCTAATCTATTAAACCTTTGCTGTATTTTTTAATTTTATTAATTCCAATTTTCATTTCGAAAGGATATTTTCAGTTCTTTTTCAAATGTGTTAGGTCATTACTTTCAAGCATTCCTTATTTCCTTTAAAGCTAAAGCATAATTCTATCAACCACAATATCTAAAACAAATGAGTGCATTTTTGCTGGGTAACTTTTTTCCAAGTATGTTTGGTAATTTTGATTGGTGGGGCTTATAGAGCTACAAAACTTACCAAAAGGAGTTCTTTGAGGCCAAGGATAAAGACACCTTCCTAAATAAAGAATGTATTTTTGATTCTGCCAGGGACTAGGGACAACACAAATCTAACACCCTTTAAAACCAAATCCCCGACTTAAGATTTATTGGACCATTAAAGTAGCACAGATTTGTTTCAAAACCAAGATACAGCTCCTCTGGGGCAAGTTCCATTACTTACAACAGCACTCCTCAGAACCAAGGCAGCTATCTTTATAGTGCTCCACGGGCTTTAGGGGGTAAATGATTCTCATTTAACCCTTATTACGAATGTCATCCCTTGGTAAAAGCATTTCAATAAGGGGAATGAGCTCCTATTAAAGCTTCCTACCTTATTTACATAGACACATTCTAAAGGACATTATAAATAAAGTTCAAGTTTATACACACAAGCATATTCATCATCTCAAAAAGTGAGTTTCAGTGTTCCAAACTTACTCTTTGGGCTCATTCCTTTACTTTGATTTTTAGTCTGATCATCTTACCAATCCTATAATACTTTTAAGAAGATCTTATTAAATTTTATATCCAACAGAAACAACACATTTTGGTGTTCCACTAGAAAATGTGTCTACCATATTTCTTGAAACAGTTGGAGGTGTGCTCTTTTTAGCAATTCTAACTAAAACCTAGCCTTATAAAGCTAGTTCAAAGTAATTTCATGAAGCAAGTAATTTTTACAAGAAATATGCCATAGACCCAGACCAGTCACAATGCACTAAACTATTAGCAAATTTCAACTATCCACGCTCTACTTATTCTCCACCTAAACAATGAAAACCAAGAGATAATTATAAATACATTCAATCCTGAAAGAAGTAATTATATTAACAAGTACACTTTAATAATGTGTGTAAGCATAGATTCATAAGTGACATATATAATACAATAGTTGATATATAATTATAAATTTATACATAAATGTTTATCTGTAAATAGAGCATACATTTCTTATAAAATTTAAAAAATCAACTTAAAAAATTACACCAGGAAATTTATGGGTGCCTAAACACAGGATTGTAATATGTAAAAAGACAGTCTTTATCTCATTTAATTATACACAATGATATAGTGTTCCAAATATGTGAACTCATATTAAAGTTTGTCTAATGAAATAGAAACTTATAAGTCAAATGATTCTACCATTTACTTTGGCAAAATTTTGTCAACTGAACTTGGGTAAAAAACAATCACTTAAATTTACTTTTAAGCATAGCATTTAACATTTTTCCATTAAAATGCATCATTTTGCCTTTAGAATTTAAGTCCTACCCTTAATAAAAACCCACAGAAACAAATATAACTCTGCCAAAAGTTTAGCTAGAATTCTCATATTCCTTTTTCTGATACAGTGTGATTTATATACATGCTTATTACGTGCACATTTTACATTTAACATTTTTAAATTATAAAATGTATATATGTTTACTAATCCACTTTGCATTTAACATTTTAAATTGTAAATTAGAAAATCTACACATACCAATGAAAACAATTGCATTTGCCACAGTAAATTAATCACTTTTTATTTCTACAGAATATAAATTTATGTAAAATTATACTATTCCAAAACCTCTATAATGTTATCTATAATAAAAAGTTTTCATAAAATATTTACTATTTTAAAAGTACACTAAAAATGAAAAGACCAAGAATAAGAAAAAGAATTATCTTAAGATTTTTTTTTCCTATTGGACAAAAATGAGTATCTAAAACAATATAGAATACATAGGTTGAGCTTAATAACAGATTAGAAATAGTCTTAATCCCCTATCTTTTAAATCCTTTTTACTTTTTATTATCTAATTAGTACACACTATTTTAAAATTAGAAAACACCTGACATGAAACTGCTGATACTATTTCACATTGTTTTCACACAGTAGACCCTCACTCCCCTTAAATATGAAATCTATCCCATGTATTTCGTGTTTAAAACATTTCTTATCAAAGCTTAAGTACTGTCAAGTTATATAATTACTCAAGACAACTATTTCATTTTAATCTATTTTTTCAAAAGATCTTAATTTGTTTTTCAAGAGGGAATGGGAGGGAGAATGAGAGGGAGAGAAACATCAATGTGTGGTCACCTCTTGAGGTCCCTGACTGGGGACCTGACCCACAACCCAGACATGTGCCCTGATTGGGAATCAAACCAGCAACCCTTTGGTTTGCAGGCTGGCACTCTGTCTACTGAGTCACCAGCCAGGGCTCAATCTATTTTTTAAGACAAAACTAATTTTATAATTTCCCCAATCCTTCACAAAATAAACCTACCTAAAATGTGTAAAGAGAGCCTATGTATTTTTGGTTTTCATTTAAAATTACCGGCATTAAATGATATTAGCCACACTAAAGAGGTTAATAAATTTTAATTACGCCTTTCCATTTTAATGTCTCACAGAATAAATAACATTTAAAGACAGTTAAAAGTATTACTAAGGAAAATTACATGCATAGCATAAACATAGCATTTTGAGATATCTCCTACTATACATTAATTTAAGATTACTTAGAAGTTTATCACTAAGATGTTGTGCCAAGAAAATTAAAGAAAGCTGGTATTTTCTGTTACCAACCTGTGTTACAGGAAAAATAACTCTGGAGTCGCAAGACCCATCTACACTGTAAACCTTTGGAAAATCATGTAACCTTTCAAAAGTTAAATAGCTCCTTCAGTAAGAGTTACCAATGCCTCCAAAGAGTTGTTCAGAAGATTATAGTTAGTTATAATTTACACAAGTTTTTTTAATTAGAATTATTTTGTGATAATATCAAATTTACTTATTTAATGCTCTGATAGATCAAACTGTTTCAAACTAAAAAAAATTGGCTATTATTAAATAAGAAAATACATTCTATCATTCCATCTCACATCTTGGAATCTTGCCAATTTCTTTACAAAAGGAAAAAAAGAAAAAAAAAACACTTATGCTATCATACTATATATTAGTGGTTGGCAAAATATGGACCATGAGCCACCTCCAGGTGGCAGCCTGTTCTGGTGAATGAAGATTTATTGGAACACACCTGCACTCATTATGTGTGATCAGTGGCTGCTTTTGCACTGCAGCATCAGAGTGGGGTCACGGAACAGAAACGATACGGCCAGCAAAGCCTAGAACATGTACAATAGGCCCTTCACAGAAAACCTTGGCTGATTCCAGCTATAAATGACAATTTTATAAGTAAAATTGGACAATGTATACAAAAAGGGGTTAGGAGAAAAATCGAAGAAATATTAAAATATACACCTAAATGTATAGCCATATTACCACTTCAAATCCTAAAATCTAAGCTTCAAATGCAATTAGAACTAGAATATGAATATTTTGGTTAGGAAAAATATAAAAACAACACTGAAGTATGTTAATAATTTATTTAGAATAACAAAGTATATCTTTGTGCCTGCTGAAATTAAAGCCAATTACTATTTATATTATAGATAGTACTTATATCTATTTATACAAATTATGTTTTTACCTGCTAATGGCTTGCTCCTCATCTGTTATTCCAGTCTCCCTGAATGCCCTGTTTGATTCCGCCAAACTCAAGGCAATTGCTCTCTGAAGATCATCTTTATCATCTCCAGTGAGATCAATCACATCTGAAAAGCAAAACTATCTTACTCAAAATTAAAAGTCAAACAAAAGGAAAGGTAATTCTTATCATGGATATTTCTATACCCGATATACCCTTTCAAACCAAAGTTAGCACCAACTTAGTTATGTGTTAAGAGCCTCTCTGAAGAAATGAAAACCAATTATAAACTGGCACACTTCAAAACTTAATGATCTTCTCTAAAATATACCTAAAACAATAGCAGCATAAATATTTTTCATTGCAGAGGAATCTCAATATTTATTATAGTCTCTGATTAAAAGCTAATTAAGTTTCTTTACTAACACAAATCAAAATCAACATTCACATTCACATTTATGCTTTCCAAAGTTAACACAAACACACACACACTATAGTTTGTCCATGTGGCCACCTAGATATTATCTGTTATAGTATAATTAATAGCTTAGCTCTCAAAAATTACATTTCAGAAACTGTGTGTGTGTGTGTGTATTACACACACACACACACACAAACACATTTTTTTTAAAGTCTGGACATATGTTCCAAATTGTTGACCAGTGGTTCATTTTGAGGAGGGAGGGTTAAGGGAGTAGAAAGTGTAAGAATCTTTCATTTTCTACAAAAAGCACTTCTGTACCCTCTGAAGTATTTAATAAACCTGCAGCCCTTTAAATATTTTTTAAAAATGTTTACTGATTTTAGAGAGAGAGGAAAAGGGGGAGAGAGAAACATCAATTGGTTGTCTCCCACATGCAGCCCAACTGGGGACCAAATCCATAAGCTAGGCATGTGCCCTGATCGGGAATTGAACCCCCAACCCTTCAGTATACAGGGCAGTATACAGGTGTGGCTCCAACCAACTGAGCCACACTGGCCAGGGCAGCCCTTTAAATTTAACAAAAGGATTTCATTTCACCAAAATAAATATACAAATAAATGATACTATTTTCTTTTCTAACAATATAGTATTGGTGCTATAAGTATTCTTTATCCAAAAAATGAAGGCTATAATTATCACTATACTTTAGAAAAACTTTTAAAATCAAATTTGGCAATGTAAACTGGTCAATTTCCTTAACCCAAAAGATGCCAACAATATTCCCATTATCATTTAAACAATGATAGGAATTATAATTGTTGCTAAGTAGGGGTTTAACAAAAGAGAATGTTGAGAAAGTATAGCTATTATTACCTTATCTTTACATGGCTAAGATTATGCTTATTGATATTTTGAACAAGTTCTGCACTCATTGTTTGTTTATTGTATTTGAGACACGTTAAATATTAATTTTTCTGTGTAATCTTGGAATTTTACAAGAGACAAATAAAATGGGATAGGGCATTGGAAATAAGGCACCTGCATTTTACCATCTGGCTAAAGGGTTTTTTATACAGGTACTAGAAAAGAATATCCCACACTTAATGAGTAGGAAATAATGTATAGTGACAGTTTCAAAAGCCCACTTGTATTGTTATCCACACTTTTTCCCTCCAAACAGTAGCTTATAAGAATATTAAAAATATTAGAAATAACAGTTATCTATGGAAGGTATTTTTTAAAATGTCCCTAGCATAGTAAATCTCACAAAAATGTAGTTAAGTAGGATCCAAAAAAATTCCATCAAATAAAATGTGGAGCAAAGTTAATATATCAAAGGTAACTGAAATGGTGAAGCATGCCTATGTTCACCAACCATCCGAGGGTTTCCTAAGCCTGGCTCACAAAATACAAGTCCAGCTAGAATGCAGCTGCAAATGCATTCATCCAGTCCAGTAGGAATCTGTATGAATACTGATGAAGAGAAAGGTAGGACGAGAGAGGCATAAAATGGCCTATAAAAATGAATCATTAAGTAATGACTATAACGGGTGAGTGCAGAAAGAATAATGGAAGTAAAGGAAACAATTTGCAAAGCACAAAGAGGCAGAAAAACCAGTTTGGCAGATACAATCAATTAACCCTCAGACTCCATTCTCTCATCCTCCTAGTATGCACTCTTCAACTACAGAAGCTGTAAATATTAAAACAAATAAACCTATTTTCCCAATTCACTTGTGGTTGAAGTTCTGGGTAAAATTTAAGTCTACCACCTGGATACACTAATGTGAGATTTGGAAAGCAGAAGTGAGGGGAAACCATTATCCTGCTTTTGGCTGTTTTCTCCAATACGACTGAAGAGATGTGGGTTGTTCCACTGTCCAGTTTCCAGTATAAGGGATGTCAAGAAATAGAGAAGTGGCAACTGGGCTCTGCGTGTCAACATCCAGGCACAGCTCAGTGGCTGTGCCCTAATCCTGGCAGCCTGCTCCCTGGGCTACAGCTGCAGAGGCATGTTCCTGAACTCAGTGGTCCCAGACACAGCCTGATTCACGCCCAGCCTAACTGTGGCAGCAGAGGGAGTAGTAGCTCGGCTGGCTGGCCAATCCAGCAAGAATCTGGGAGTCCTTTCAGAAGGCTGAACAACAGTACCTGCACTGACTTCTGAAGACCGCAAACCCCGACTAAATGTCTTTGAAACAATCGTGAGTGTTTACCATTTCATGGCTGGCAAGTAAACCAAAGTGGCTGGAGCAGAAAATTACATAAGAATAGCAACAATCATTCTCAGAGCTTTTCATAATTTATCAATTGTAACCCAAGCAGCAAAAAAGCAAATAGCAAGGCAAGATGTTTTTTAACCCTGTTTCATAAATGAGATAACTGAAGTTGTGAAAATGAAGTATAACAAAAATAAAGAATGTGGACAGGCTTCAATTTAAGTCTTCTAACTATTAAATCAAGTGGTCTTTTCTGCATACTGGCAGTTCTCCAAGTGTGGTCCATGGGTCCTTGGGGATCCCCATAACCCTATGAGAAAAGGGAAAACCCTAAGGAAAAAATATTACTAACATGCTACTTGCCTCTGCTGCTGTGCTCACGTCTGCACTGACGATGCAGAACAACACTGCTTTAAAAACTGCTGCTACTTAGAACAAATCAGAGCAGCAGAACCAAGCTGTGTGCACAATTCATCGTACTCCTCACAACTACACACACACACTATTTTTTTAAAAAAGGTCTAGTTTCTCTTACTTCCTTCATAAAAAGGGGAAAATTTTATTAAATATGGAACACTGACTTTCATGTTCTTTAATACTCTCACCAAATGGGAAGTACTTTGTCTGTGTATCCAAACAGGCTGCTGCTCCAGAGCAGACATTAGTGCAATATTTCAGCTGCAGGCTCAACCAGCTGATTTTTTCATGAAACACTATTTTTACTTAAAAAAACATCAGCACACTACAAACTATGAGTAGTCAGACTTCAGTATTTGGAAGGTATTTTCTCAAAAGTAAACAAAGTGACCTGTCACTTGGAAGAAAACAAATAAGAGTATTTGTTGCCAATGATTAATATGAAAATTTTAAGCAAAAGTTGGACCTTTGTTAAACTTTTCCACCATTGTGAACTTAATATCTTCCCAGTACTTAACAGCTTTCCTGATGAAATCAAATGATGCTAAAAATTTCAATTTGTTTTATAATGTACAGATTCTTCCTTCCAAACTTTGAAAGGAAATATTTTCAAAATTACCAATAGATGGTGCTATTAAAATCATGCAAAGAGCAAAGTAAGTGATAAAAATGCAATTTTTAACATTTGGTTTTTGACCTTGGTTCCTGATGCAGAGCTCCTAAAACACTTGAAATTTCCTGAGTGATAGAAGCATCTTTTGTTCTAGTAAACTGACTCTTGGCGGACTCCTGAGTAGCTTCAGAACGGACACTGGTTTCCAGAAAGACCAAGCCGTGGTGCAAAGCTTATAACTTTGAGCCCCACCTCCTACCCTCCAGGGAAGAGGGAAGGCCTAAGATTAAGTTAATATTCAATCCTTCCTCTCTCTGATGAAGCCTCCAGAAAAATAACTAAACTACAGGGTTTGGAGATCTTCTTGGTTGGTGAACATATCCACATGCTATGCTGGCAGGGTCCTCCCCATCTATGCTATGATGGTCCTCCCCATCTCTTCATGCCAGAAGCTCCTGTGCTTGAGACCCTTCCAGACCTTGCTTCACAGAACTCTTCACCTGGCTGTTCATCTGTATCCTTTATCATATCCTTTGTAATATAACAAACCAGTAAATATATGTTTCCCTGAGTTTTGTGAGCCACGATAGCAAATTATCAAACTTGAGGAAGGGGTTGTGAGAACCCTCAATTTGTAGCCAAGTCAGACAACATGTGGGTAAGTTGAGACTCAATACTTGTGAATGGCTTCCAAACTGGTGGCCATCTTGTGGGACTGGGCCCTTAACCTGGAAATAGTTTCAGAAGTGAATTAAATTGTAGGACACCCAGCTACTGCTGGTGCATTGGTTGGGGAAAAACTCACACACCTAGCGTCAGAAGTATTGAGTCTGAGCAGAGAAAGAAACAAGCAATAGTAATAGTTAATGCAAAAAGGTTAGTTGACCAGAAACTACTGCTCTTCAACTGAAAAGCTGGGACTTCCTTCCTTTAAGCAATGAAGAAGGTTTATTTATTATCTGCCTGTAGCTTTAATGTAACTACAATTTTCTTCATTATATTCCCAATATTCCCATTATGTAATAAAGCTTCTTTCAATAGGATATTTTAGAACGATATGGCAATCCTGAAAGAAGACTATTATAACCTACTCATATACCAAATACATGTAAGACCAATATTAAGAAAAAACATTCTTAATCAACAAAAGAAAAAAAGCAAGCAAAATATAACCAGAGACACTGAAAGTAAGAACAATCTGACAGTAGCCAGAGGGGAAGTGGGAGGGGACAATGGGAGAAGGGTTTTCAGGAACTACTATAAAGGACACATGGACAAAACCAAGGGAGAGAGTGCAAGCAAGGGAGGGAGGTGGGTTTGGCTGGTGTGGTGGGGAGTGGTGGGGGTAAAATGCAGACAACTTTAATTGAACAACAATAAAGTAATTTTTTCAAAGATTTTATTTATTTATTTTTAGAGAGGGAAGGGAGGGGGAGAGAGAGAGAGAAACATCAATGTGCGGTTGCTGGGGGCTGTGGCCTACAACCCAGGTATGTGGCCTGACTGGGAATTGAACCTGCAACACTTTGGTTCACAGCCCCCACTCAATCCACTGAGCTACGCCAGCCAGGGCACAATAAAATAATTTTTAAAAAATTAAAAAAAGTTATTTCAATAAAATAGTTAAACCTAAATTTCTTCTGTTTCTGGCATTGTAGGATGATTTCCATAAAATACCTAATGAACTATCAATTTCACAATTAAAACTAGCCCTCTACGATTTACTTATATGCTTACCCAGCTTACACACAAAACAGGACAGAGAATAAGCATGGCTATAAACAATTTCTAATGGGCAAAAGTCAATTATAAAAATTTAGCCTTTGTAACAGTTCTATCCAAATATCAAAGTATTATGAATATTTTTATATCTGTGCCAAGGGAAGACACTAAACTTTGTTTTAACTACCCCTCCCCCTCTAGTATTGGGTTGGCCAAACAGTCCATATATTTTTTTCCATAAAATAAGACACATTTTTCATTTTTACCAACAATTTTATTAGTTTGGATATTCTGAGTATCTCGGCTATCTCCCATGTGGTACGTTGACCTTATTCAATGTCTTGATTTGATCGCTATCAACTTCAACTGGTCTACCCGACCGTGGGCATTGTCCAGACAGAAATCTCCAGCATGAAACTTCGCAAACCACTTTTGACATGTTCGGTCAGTCACAACTCCTACTCTATATGTTGCCAAATCTTTTTTTGTGTTTCAGTTGTGTTTTTACCTTTCTTGAAGTAATGAAGCATAATATGCTGGAAATGCTGCATATTTTTTTCCATCTTCAATATTGAAGTGGCTACATAAAAATTCACCATTTTGATTTTTTTATTTTTAAAGGTTTTATTTATTTTTAGAAAGAGGGGAAGGGAAGGAGAAAGAGGGGAGAGAAGCATCAATGTGTGGTTGTCTCTGGAGCACCCCCTACTGGGTACCTGGCCCGCAACCCAGGCATGTGCCCTGACTGGGAATCAGACCAGTGACCCTCTGGTTTGCTGGCCTATGGTCAGTCTACTGAGCTACATCAGCCAGGGCAATTTTGATAGATTTTTAAATGCATATGACAACTGTCACAATACAATACAATACAACTGTTTCAAATGAAGTTAAAGAAACTAGAGCCATCTTACGAAAAATACAAACCTTTTGGCTGACCCAATATTGGTGTGAACCCAATCAAGTGCATAAGCATGTTAGTGTTAGTTGAGTAACACTAGAAAATCGCATGTTACAAAAGCCTATGAGCAGTAATCTCCAACATTTTCGTCTGCCCAAATTAAAAAGTTTTTTCCATCAAGTCAGAAATATATATACCAAAATATAACATTCACCCTAATAAATCTTTCACTTTCCAAAGAATTACCATTTGAGTAAATTTTAACTACCAAACACTTCTCTGCTAACTCCCAAAATAAGCAGCCATCAATTTACCAATAAATTAGACTTTAAATGTATGCAATTGTTAAACTCATAATTCATTCCCCATGAAAATAACATGTTCAATGACAATGAGGCATCTACACTAGTTGACAAAAGCTAATTTAGCCCACAATCTAGTTGAACTAAAATGAATAAAGATTTTGATTTCAGAAAAGTAAGTTTTTCCATTGTTTTCTTTATTTATGTAGTACTAAACTTGGGAGAAATACTTTTTATTTTTTAATAAGCCAAGTTTATATTTACCACCAGCAAAAACTTCTAGGCAGGGGAGTGATATTGGTAGAAAGAACTCTGTATTGGGAGTTAGGAGTTAAGGTGTTGAACAAGAGTTTGAAAAGAATTGTAATAAGAATATGTACCAGGGCAGAAGCAACTGAAAGAAAAAAAATATATATACACACACAAAAGCTGATACAACTGCAAATTAATTGGTTGTTTTGTAAAATTAGGAAGAGCTATAAAAAAAGAAAAAACAGAAACAAACAAAAACACTGAGCCACCAGAAGGATGGGAGTGCCCTCAGAAAGGCCAATGTGAGCCCAGGGATGGTGAGCAGCAGGCTGGAACTGAGTACGTGACCATTTTCACCCTCACTCCCTCTGCTTCAGCCATGGTTGTGTCCTCACAATTCATCTTCTGAGCCAAATCCACCCTTGCCTTGAGGCCCTAGCCTGAGATACACTTCCCTCAGACATCCATGAAGTTCACTCTCGCACTTCATTTAGGAGTATCTATAAAATGTGACTTTATCCAAGAGACATTTCTGACTGGCTCTGCATCTAAAATACCACATCCCGTGCCTGACCTGCAACTGTATCTCAGTCACACTCTGTCCCTTTACCCTGTTCTAAGGTTCTCCATCGAATACTACTACCTGTCGTTATTTATTTAATATTTACTGTCTGTTGTCCCCTATATATATGGAGACTCTGTGTTTTTTCAATGGCCTAAAAAAGTTAAGTGCCTGATACATATTAGTCAATCAACAAATATCGGTTAATTAGATAAAAATATCTAGAAACTATAGAATAGAGATAAAAATTAGTAAGGCATCTTCATAGAATTAATTAGAAGACTTCAGAACATATACTCTAAAATTTTTCTAGTAAGTGAAAGGATAAATAGCATAATAAAGTATATGTTAAGAGAATACTTAAAAGAGGATAATATAAGCAATATAATTGTTTTACACTCCACTCTCCCGTTTTCCTCTGCCCTCAGTCAGCTCTCTTAAGATACTCTTCCTTTTCCAATCTTCCCACTGCTGAACTCATCCCATCTCTAAAACAGTGATGTCCAGTGGAACTTTCTATGGTAATGGAAATGAACTATTATCTGCACTATTATCTGTCCAATATAGTAGCCAGTAGTCACATGTGACTGCTACTGCACATTTGAAATGTGTCTGGCGAAATAAAGAGACTGCATTTTAATATTATTTAATTTTAATTTATATTTAAATTTAAGTTGCCACATGGGACTATTTTTTTAAAAGATTTTATTTATTTTATGGGGCAGGGGAAGGGAAGGAGAAAGAGAGGGCAAGAAACATCAGCATGAGAGGGGGAAACATCCATCAGTTGCCTCTTGTACACTCCCTGTCCACGGACTGTGCCAGGAACCCAGGCATGTGACCTTGACTGGGAATTGAACCTGTGACCTTGTAGGACAACACCCAACCAACTGAGCCATACTAGTCAGGGTGCCACAGGTAATTACTAATAACAATGCTGAACAGCTCAGCTCTAAATAGCATTGTTCTGTTTCTAATAATAGCTGCTAAAATTATAATGGTAGCATCAATTAGGAAAATAAATAGGAAATGAGCCATTCCTGAGTTTTGTCATCAATTTTACTGTTTTTCAACTTGGATTGTGAAGGCAATTTAGTTAGCATTCTGTATTAGTCAACAAAAACTGCTATCATTCTGCCATGACTATCATTCTGCCCTAAAATTAGAGACAATTCATGAAGTTATGCAAGTCCCTTGACAGTGCCTGCCTAATGGAATGCAAACCTAATTACATGTGATCAGTTACCAGGAACTGCACACCATTGTAGCATCTTATTTCTAAGATTAACCCAGATTTTTGGTGAATCTCCAAAATAGTTTTATGTATCAGAAATCCTGATGGAAAAAGAGATTTAACTTCTACTGCATTTTTTTTTTCTATCTGCAGTTATTTAAAAAATCTGGGGAATGGGAAAAAATATCAGTGTTCAATTAATAAAAGCCTATACTAATTTAACATAAGGGATTTAGCCTCAGCAGAAATGACAGTACTAGGCTCAAATCTATTTATCACTTGTACTTTAAATCACTTTAGGCTGGAAACCAGAGGTCTCGGATATAACCTCAATATTTTTCTCACCTTCTAGGCAATCCTTACAAAGTATTCTAGTTCCTTGGGGTGGGGTGGGGGAATACAATGATGCTAAATTGCTGAAGGATCGACCACTTAACACTTATTCCAATGTGTTACACCAAGTTCTCTGCAACTAAAGCCAGTATGTGGCATTACTTTCTGTGTTAAAATTACCTACCTAAATCTCTCTTATCTTTTGATCCATACTTTGATTGCTCAATTGTGGTACATCTCGTTCTGGTAGGCATATACTGTTTTTTTCCTGTTTTAAAAAAGTTCAAAAGAATTTAATGGTCATGAAAGAAAGAATGTAACTATTTGATTTCAAATTGGTAATAGCCATGTATGGTCCTGTCTATGACAGAGTTTGTCACGACACAAAAGCTTCACAGAATCTCTCCTCTGACTATTAAGTACACCTATGATATCTCAATATCTTGCATTGTTCCCCTGACCCCATTGCATTAGTATTTTTTACAGCAAAATTCCAACATGATTTTGTTTAAAATTTAAGCTGAAGGTGAGAGGCACTAATCTGAAAACCACAACATCCAATCTGGACAGGAGACCCAAGCAACAAAAAGAAGTTGTCTAAAGTTTTTGCTAATAACACTACAAATGATTTAGGCATTTTCCTAAAATTCAACAGAGTATTAAATTATACTATCAGTAGGTACACCACTTCTTAATTCTTTGATATGCAGATAATAAGCTTTCCTCGAAATGTTTCCTTCTTCTCTCAAAAATAAAAGGTAAAAATGCACTGGAAAGGCCAATCATTGTCCTACTAACTACTGAAAATGTAATTACTTCTTCAGTATTAATGGCAGGTTCACAAATAATGTGTTCTTCAAATCAAATGGAACAATTTACTTTATCTTCTGGTGTACCCGGGGAATGCATAAATGAAAATTTCCCAACGAGTCCCAAACATCACTTCTATGGGATATTAGTTAAAAAGCTAAATTTTTGTAGTCACTAATAAAATTGTATTTTATTTCTTGTAATAGAGACTCATAGTTATAAAGTTATATTCCGGCTTATATCAACAAAGAATCATATGTATTTTGCATTAGAGACTTTATTTCAAAGTATAGATATACTTTGTCCACATTGTTATAGATGACACATTTAAAGCTGCAAAGCTTTTTCTATAATTTAGCCCTGTTTGCAACAGACATATACTGAAAAAATGAATTAAAAAAATAAAAACTCTTGCCATATTTGAAAGAAATAAGTGAAGTAAGTTCAACTATGGTCAACTTTCAAATAACAATGTATTTCACATATAATCAAGAAAATGCTCAAAAAGGGTTTTTATACCTAAAATAATCCCATGAAAACTTCCTAACACTTTCATCACTCCAATACTACATGTTCCTTCAGCATTTAATGCAGGTTTTTCAGTAAAGGCTTGCACTTGAACATATTTTCATTTGTAATTATTTCTCTTTCCTACCCACATGTATTGCCACTCTTCCCCAGAATTAAAAACACAACAAAGATTTTGAATCTGTGCAATAATAACGTAGTAATTTAAAGAATCTGCTAAATGCACATGACATCTCCTTTGTTTCTTAGTTTTAAACCATGTAACATTATGACACTACAAAATTTAAATGTTGAATCAGGGCTACTTCTTAAAGGCAGCTATAGCTCTTAAAACTTTATAAAATATGGTACAAATCTGTTAAATTGAAAAGAATTATTGTTATCTTACCAGCTATTTTTCCCAGTTTGATACTATTAATAATACAAGCACTACATTATATCTGAACAAGTTTTTTTCTCAATAGTCTTAAACCAACTTTATGGACGTACTATCCAAATTACTGAATTACTAAATATGAATTAGCATGTGGTTAGAAAAACAGGACATTTTATCAATAAAGAAACCATAAGAGCAAGCAATTTGCTCAATACATCAGTCAATCAGTTGAGGTGAAACCAGAAACTATTTTTCTACCATTTCTTTCAAGTGGAATATAAAATTACTTAGTGGATACTTTTCAAGAGCTACACACATGCAGAAAAAAATTTAATCATGACCAAACGGGACACATGCCTTCTGAAATCAGGTTACCTCTTCCCTCAGTGTGCCTATTCAAATCTTTTTATCCACAGCATTTTCGCTATTCCTTTGGCAAAAATCTTGAACAGGTGTTAACATCTGGCTTCAGCAATATTTGCTGACTTTCTCACAGCAAGTAAGACATTTCCTTTTGTTTATAAGTCTTATAATCCCAATTCCCCTGAATACCTATACATGCTATCTCGTATCACAAAGTCTACTAACTATATTAGAATTCCCAACTCTCATTCTAAAATCTGTTCATCCTTTCTGCTGGAACACTGAACCATGACTGTTTCCTTAACTTTAAGCAGCTGCCTTCAATCAACATCATTCCATTTTTCCTTTTTTTATCTAATTATGTTTCCCCCCAAGTCTCAGGACCTTGAAAGATATGTTATTCTCACATACTAATTCCTCCTCTATTTATACACTTCTCTTCAAAAAATCATTTCTTTTATCTTGCAACGAGCTCATTCCCTTTCATCAATTTTTAAACAGCTTTTTTACACATATAAAAATAATTCCAACATTTTTGAGAGACTATGACATTCTAGTATGGTGGTGGGGACATCAATGGTCTCTTGCCTTGTTAAGCTTCCATTTTGGTGAGCAAGCCTGGAAGGCACAAGCACATAATCTGAAAACAAGACAGTACTCTTAAGAATAAAGTATGCTCTGGGTACTAGAGAAGCACTTGGTCCAACCTAGAGGCCCAGGCAAACATTCCAGAAGAAAGTAGACTGGAGGTAAAGGCTAGAGGGAATTTGAGACAGAAGGAACAGCACATGTAAAGACAAAAGACGTTAAATAGCACTGGGTGTCTCAGAACATCAAGCCATTTTCTGTATTATCACAGTGTAAAGTGAGAGAAAAACAAGAGAAAATGAAGTTAGAGCTATAGACAGAGGCCAGACTATAGTTTGTCTTGAACTTGGACATAAGCAAGGTCTTGGACATAACCAAGTCCATATATAAGTATAAAACTTCTCCCAGCACCCATTTTCTGTGTAAGATAGGAGTATTCTAGCTTTGGCCAACCTAAGATCATTTGCGCAGGAATAATATAAAGATTACCCTGAAAATTTGAAACGAAAATATCTTATTAACAAACACTAAGCAGTGTTCAATGATGATCGATAGCTGTAAACATCTATGTGAAGGGGTTCTTCCTGGTTGCTTTCTAAACTTTATGGAAGTCTATAAACAAAATCAGAAATTCTCTTCAAACACCAAATACAAGTTAGTAATCAAACTTCTCAAATCCAGAATGAACAAAAATAAATACCTACATTTTACAGAGTGCAGTTATTATACCATAATAATATATGGAGGTAACTGAACACATTTTTGAAAACTGACAGCTATACAAGCATAAAGTAGTCATACCATGAAGACAAGTTAGAATCCCATGTAAAATTTCCCATATGTATGTATGTGTGCATGTGTCTGTGTGTGTTCATTAATTTTGTTACATGGTAATAAATCTTTTTCCAAAATGTTTATTTTGGAGAGGGGCAGGGTTTGAGGGAAAGGAAATTCCATTAAATGGTAAACCTATCAGTAATTAGAAATAATATTTTATCTTCGAAAATAATCCTAAGGCCTCCAAGAACACTTATAATCCATAAAAGAAATGACTGTCCCCATTTAAAATTCTAGAAAAGTTTGTTTGGTAACACCTGTAGCTGTTCTCTATTTCAAAACAACAAATACTATGTGAAATGCTCTATGACAGGAAAACTAACTTAGATACAATCTTTTACTCTTCAACTGGAAAAAATATATATAATGCTGCTAATAAAAACATTTGCTCCTTTCAAGTACACTAAAAAGAACCAAGTTTAAAGTAGCTCTTTTATTGTCCTTTACCTCTGCTTACGCAAATATATATATTTCCAAGGAAATTTTCATTACACTCTTCATAAAATATTAAGAAAGAGAAAGCAAACTCACTTGTGTCTGCCTGGCTTCCTACGCTGATGTATCTGTCATTGCCGGGAAGCGCAGTCTGGTAGTAAGTTGTCTCTTCCTGCTGAGGGGTCTTGGCGTTCTTTGCAGTGAGGAATGCCACTGCCAGCTCCAAGTTTCCATTACTGTCCTTCAAATATCAAGAACAGAACATCAAATATTTTGAAATATTTCTATACATCTTCACATGATTTTTGTAATTTTCTCCACAACTAATACTTAACAGCAAAAATAAATTTGATTTGAAATTAGTGCTAAGATTCTAATTTTGTACTGTAAATTCATTGTAAGCAAAGTATACTATATCAGTGTAATTCCTGTTTGTATTAATTAAAACTACTAACATAATGTAAAAATCATTTCTATAACTAATTACTTAGTGATTTTCCATTACTCTCATATCTGCTTAACAAAAGGCAATCACAAACATACTTTTAAACCAATAAAAAAACTTAAATGTTTTCTGGAGCTTGCCATATAAAGGGGTAAAAAATGAATATTTATAACAGTACTTCTGCAAACAAGGGCATTAAAAGATACTCCCTTTAATATGGATGCTGAATACACACCTACAGGCAACCTTAACAAGTAAATGTCAAAGGCTTGTCAAAAGAAAACAGCAAAATATTCTGAAGCTTGATAGTAGTATAAGAGATACGCAGAATTCCTAGACAAAATGCTCAGTACCGACAAAAGGACAACCCTACCCAAATAATAAACACTATATAAATTTTACCTGGACACAAAATCATACCTGGACACAACTTTATTCTAGCATTAGTTTAGAAGAAAGCAGATGCTAGGAAACTAAGAATTTCTAAAACAAAAAAATAATGATTTGTCCAGTTACGGCTCTATATTTTCTGTACACTTATCAATAAATATACCACCAACTCTATGATAGCTCATTCAAACAACATTAAGAAATACAGATATTGATAATGAAATTATCTTTGTAACACAGTGCCAGAACACATACAGCTGTGTAGGCCTCAGGAACTTGGCCATACGTGCGAAGTATAACAGAACGCCAGGGGAGAGGACTGGACAGAAATGACATGGTGTGGCTTCCATTTTAAACAGACCGCTCTGGCTGTGTTTTGAGAAGAGATTATGGGACAGAAAGGGTAGCAGCAGAGCCCAGTATCATTTGCTATCATATTAAATATGGGGAATGACAGAAATGGAAAGATTAGGCTGATTCCAAGATATAAGGCCTGAGCAATGGAAGAATGAAATCCCCAACCCACTCCACCACCAACTCTAGTAGCTAGTGAGGAGAGAAAAAAGTCACAGTGCAGTTTGAAAAGCACCCCTGTTTTAAAGTTTGTTATTTATCACAATTATTATAAGATTCTTAAATGAATGATTCATCCAAAATATGGGCATAATAACATATTCTATAGTTAGATAAGTAAACTAGCTGTAAAATAATTTGCAGTAATAATGGCTGACATTTACTGAGCACTTACTACACGCCAATAAATGTGCTAAGTGCTTTTCATTCACTACCCAGTACAATAACAAACTGAGTGCACCCAGGATTTACACAACCTGAAGGTCACTAACTTTGGAGGGCTAAAACAGATACTCAAAATTAAAGGAAAGTGCTGAAATGAATACACTATGGCTTCCAAAAGGTAAGTACTTGTCAGTATAACTGAGTCAAGTCATTATTACACATCATACAAATTTGTACTGGGCAACAGTTAAGGTTTAAGCATACTGTTTCCCCACGCCCCTTCCCTGCCACTGGTACCTGAAACTAAAGTTAAAAAAAAATAACTATAGTCACATAACTTACCTCAAAGCAAATGTGAACAAGAATTAATTTAATTCTTCATTCTTATTTAATTAAGAATATTTTATGTTTCCCAAGTTAAAAAAATAAATAAATTTCCTGGATTGAGCGCAGGCTGGGAACCAAAGTGTCCCAGGTTCGATTCCCAGCCAGGGTACATTCCTGGGTTGCAGGCCATAACCCCCAGCAACCGCACATTGATGTGTCTCTCTCTCTTTCTCTATCTCCCTCCCTTCCCTCCCTAAACATAAATAAATAAATAAAATCTTAAATAAATAAATAAATAAATTTCCTAAATTTGTCCCGATAAGGTAATAGGTGTAAGACTCACACTCAGTCATACAGAATGGGAAAGATGCTTTCTGAAAATACACATGGGGTGATTAAGTCATATTATCAGAATAATGAAAACACTGGGAATCATCTAAATGTCAGAATCATAAAAATTGAGGTATGACATTTTTGCTTTCTCTCCAAATACATTGGCTTCATAAAACCTGCATATTAATAATGCTCTGCACAGTACTGTTCCATCATTCTTCTGAGGGAAAAAAGCTAAAGCAAAGCTACTGGTAAAAGCAGAAATTAAGTGTGGCACCCTGGAACCAGGCTGCTCGGCTTCTATTCTAAGCTCCTACATATCCCAGCTGTGTGATCTTGAACAAGTCACTGTAACCTCAGTTCCCTTATCTTTTAAAAGGGGATGAAAATAATACCAACTCATAGAGTTATTAGGAAGTGTTAGCCACATAAAGTACACAGAATAGCACCTAGTACAGTAGGTGCTTAAAGCATGCCAGTTATTATCACTATCATTATTATTATGATTATGCTCATCTGAAAGATAAATTATTTCTAGAAATAAGTGAAGACCTTTGGGCTCAGAAATCAAAAGCTACATAATTAACTGCCTCATGGAGTAATTTCCAAAGGATTGAAGCAGTGTTCAGGCCTAATTGACACAAATGCTGTAAGTTTAAAATGCAATTTTGGTTTTTAAACATCTTTCACACGCTTGATCTTTTTCAACACACTTATTCCTGCGATCTAACTCATCTGGTGCCTCTCTGTGAAAATGGAGACACTGTGTAAGATACAACCAAAATGACACAGTTAATTTGTTGCATACACTGAACAGACTGATGTTGAATATTCGCAAGGTACAATAAGCCAATTTATATTTCTCTTTCTTGGAAGAAAAAATATGTAAGCTTTTTACCCTTTACTAATTTTCTGCTTCATCCCCCTCCTCTGCCTCTTCCTGTTTCTCCACCCCACCCCACCTGCCACCCCCATTTAAACTCTAACCCATGGCTCTTCAGTAAAACCAGCTGTTAGCATTGGGATTCACACCCCTTCATTCTGCATGGAAAGTGTTTCTTACGAAGAGAGTTTATCTGTCACTCCATAATACCTTGGAACATTATGTTGCTGCAAGCTAACATGCTCAAAATTGTAGTATGTTAAGTAAGGCTCTTACTTTATAAAAAGTTCTTATAGCTCTACTACTAGAACATGGTATAACTAAAATGCTCAGCTTTCATATATGGTAGGCAGTAGAAATGAGGGTTCTTACCTTCAAGGCTTGCTGTAGTATCTGGGTGTCATTAATCCCAGTAATTTCTCTCAGCTGATTCAAAAATGTCTGCTGGTGCTAGAGGAGGGGGAAAAAACAAAATCACTACATGCTGAAATCTGAAAATATAAATGACTTTTTTGGGGAGGCAAAAATGCAAAGTAAACTAGAGTAAAAAAGAACTTGAAAGAGACGAACAAACTTCATTCTTTCAGGAAGAATGAACCCTTGCTGTGGGAGCCCTATTCCATCGTCATGTTTCCACCAAAAGGGAACTTTCACATTACCCCCCCAAGAATAATTCAGCCTTACTGAATTAGGTTTCTGGCCTATTCCTCACAGCCTCACTTATGTCTGCCATGACAGAATGGAGTGATTTGCATGATGGCTAAGCCCAACAACTATCCTTTGGGCTAGTTCAATAGGGGATGGCACTACTGATTGACATCAGGCAGTTCTGGTAATTTCTCCCTGTCTCTTGAGTCAGCTGCCATCCAAGCACCTGGAATGTTTGAAAAAGACATGCTTTTGGCAAGCCATGCACTAGGTGGGTTTATTACCATCATGGGGATCATAAAATGTACTTGAGTAAGACGAGAACCACCTCATTCTCTAATTTGTCATAACAGATCCTAAATAGAATTGATCATTTGCCCAAATTTGCTTCAAACTTGTTTATAACTCAGTTGGTCTACGAGTATATAGTAATTATACTTTATTGGAAAAAGTGGTGGGTGGGTAGGATCTCACAATCACATCCTTCCCTAAACTAGCCCAATTAAGAGCCACATTCCTCCCTACACCTCTACATTTCTTAAAAGAAGTTCCCAAGACAGCACCATGAAATAAAGTCAGCTCAATGGATATGATATGAAAAACAAGGCATCACTAGATTAAAGGATCTGATGAAATCTTTCTTGAAAATGGTTTACATTAATCTCAGTAATAATTTAGTCAAGAATCATCAGTGGATGCTAAAACTACTGGGTGAAAGTTTAATGAGAAACAGGATAATCACACTGTTTCAAGCTCTCTTCCTAGGAATTATAAAGGGAGAAAGAGTAACTATAAAGGAGAAACCTGATGGAGACCCCTCTGCCGAGTGATCACAGTTAGCATTACCAGTAATGGGTTAACATAATAGTGTGTGCCTCCTGATATATAATATGATACACTGAAAAGGCAATCAATCATCTGTGGTATTCCTGCCAAAAAATGCACAAATTGAATCTGACCTTGAGGAAGCATCAGACAAATCCAAACTGAGGCACCTCTATCTTCAAAATGTCTGTATCATGAAAGACAAAGGATGAGGCTCCAGATTAAAGGGGACCAAAAAGGCATGGCAAGCAAAAGTCCTGTGAGAGAGCAGACTGCTTCTCATATTAAAGCATTCAGGGTATTATTGGGACAACTGGAGAAGTATGAATATGGGCAGCTTAGTAACAATATTGTATTAATATTAAATTCCTGAGCTTGATAACTGTACTATCCTAAATACACCCTGAAGTATTTAAGTGGTAAAGGGGCATGTGACTTACTCTCAAATGGTTCAGAAAGAAATGTTATGAAAGGTCTTTATAGTAATTTTGCAATTTTAAATTTAAAATTACTTCAAAAGTTTTAAGTTTCTGCATGCAGATTGATGTCAGAATTACAAAATGTGCATTTCAAAACATATTTGATAATTTAAATATGCATAATGTGTATACATTCAGAGGAAGAGTCCTAAACAAATTTCAAAATTAAAATATCAAAGCAATTTTAAAGTCTAATTTGAGATACCCTAGTCTAAAAGTCTGTTATAGAAACCACCTGTAAACGGTAGAAATTATATTCAGCTACATGCCACAGAGTCTGGACAAACAGTAGCTTCACCAGACTACAATGCCTTTTCTCCCTAACAGAAGTAGGCTGGAGGTGAGCAGTGCAGATCTGATAAGGACATCCCATATGATTATCGAAGATCTAGAATCCTCCTGTCTCCCCACAAAACATTCTTACACATGACAGTCATCAAACACCAGTCACTCCATGTCACCTCCTCCAGCATCCTGTCCAAGTTTTAGATAATATGAAGGAAAGAACAAAGGACAATAGGTGTCTGAGAAATGATTTTTCCTTCTTTAACAACCCCATTTATTCAAATAACTTCCACTTAAAGTCTCACTGAGCAAAACAAAGTCACATGGCCAATCATAGTTGTAAAAGAGGTTAGGAGACGTACTTTTTCAGCTAGGCAAAAATCTGCTCTAAAAATAAAATAGGGCTCTGTTTATAAGCAAAAAAAAAAAAAGAATGTATATTGTATTTGCCATACAATATACAGATCCGCCATGCCGTTAATTTTCTTGTCCATAAAACTTGAAAGAACCAAGAGAACCAAGATTATCGAACAATACATATACCATAAAGTACACAAACAATGTTAGGGTTAGAATGTCATGAAGAATCAAAATTACTGAAGAATCAAAATGCCAGATTTACAAAGCTGAAATATAAGAAAAATAAAATTCTCTTTAAATCTGTTAACTTTTTCACTTTCATTCAAAAAACTGCCAATAACTAGCAATGAAACCATGACTCTCAATATCCAACATTCCAAATTAAAGATGTATAAAAATATTACAGAAATTCTCCATATCTAATTCAATGTTTTATTTTAGTAATAATAAAATACTTAAAAGATATTAAACCCGGTTTGGAATCTCACCATCACCAGTACTCCAAACTCCATTATTTGCATCAAATATTATTTTCCTCAACTGCAAATTATTCAATCATCAGTCAGGGAAAGACTGTTGAATAACTCCCCAAAATTAGTCATTCGTACAAATGTTGCTAGCACTTATACATAATGCTGGAAAAATAGAAAGCGCAAATGTCCTTCCACTAAAGAAGAGGTTCTAAACTTCAATGTGCATAAGAATGAGCTGATGAGTTTTTAATAATAAAAATTATCAGACCCTACTACCCCCTACAGATTTTGTTAATAAGCATCTCAAATGATTTTGATACAGATGGACCTAGAAGTACAGTCTGAGTGAGAAAATACAATGTATTACAAAATCATATTAAGCTGAAGTGATGGAATTCAAAATAGTACATGAAGTCTGTCTGGAAAAAGTCCAGTCATTGTTAATATAATAAGAATTGTTTGCACTACATCGATGTAACCCGGCAGCCATGCAAAGTTTACTGGAACGTGCATGTGTGAACAATGACAACTTCACTGTACTCATCAGTGGCAGTGATAGACTCTGGTGAGTTGAGCATGTGCACTGTGTGGCCATCACATTCTAAATGACTGAGCCAGGAGAGCAATGAAGCTGCACAAAATTTTGCATGAGCTTGAACATTCCTCTGTGGAAACTATTCAGATGACTCAGAAGGCCACAGCTATGGGCACTTCGTGATTGGCAACTTCATCACGACAAAGCACCACTCATGCATTATGTCTCGTGCAGAGTTTTTGGCGAAACAAATCACCCAGCTGACTCAGCCCCCCTCTGGCCCAGATTTGGTGCCCAGCAACTTCTGGCTTTTCCCAAAACTAAAATCACCTTTGAAAGGGAAGAGATTTCATACCATCAATGAGGTTCAGAAAAATACAATGGGACAGCTGATAGTGACTGGGAGAACTGTGTGAGGTCCCAAGGTGCCTACTTTGAAGGGGACTGAGGCATAACTATCCTATGTACAATGTTTCCTGTATCTTGTATCTTCTTCAATAAATGTCTCTATTTTTCATATTGCCTGGCTGGATAGTTTCTGGACAGGCCTCCACATATACAAATTAATGACAACAAGGTATAATGTAAACACAAATATAAAGCCCTGAAAAGATTACAGAGCCTATGTTAGACTTCTAATTCTTCTCCCATCTCCGTAACCACCACACCTTTTGCCACCTTCATGTCCTCCCATGAGAGACAGGCTGTATTACCTTGCTGCATTGAGGGTGGGCTTGCCATGTGACACACTTTGAGCCATGACATATTAGCAGACAGCATGGAGCAGGCATGAAATGCGCTTGCATGGTTGGGCTGGCTCTCATAAACTTCTGCAGCTTCCTAAAAAGAACATGACCTGGGTAGCCCAGTTGCCCCAGAAGAATGAGGTACCTGTGGAGAAGAGCCATGCAACCAGCCTGCAAATCATGAACGTGATGATTACATTTTGGTATGCCACTAACTTTTGGAGTCGCTATTATGGTGATCATTGACTAATAGAATGCAATAAGAATACTGAGTATTTTATAAGAAAAGCAATCTCTCTGAGATGTGTTCATGGTTTGGTGATCTCTCACAACAAAGCCAGCTAAATATCCTAGAAAAAAACCCAGGCATAGCTCTAGCATGGTTCACAATCTCATGAATTTTGACTGAAAATAAAACAATGAAAAGAAAAGCACTGGGGTGGAGAAGAAGGCTAAGTGGGAAAGAGAAAAGTGAAAGAATTTTCTTAACTAAATTAGCAAGAAATGGGAAAAAAAAACTTTAGTTTATGGTAGGGAAGCCACCTCATTTGTCAAGTTTCCCCCTTTATTACTGGCATCTCCCAGCTGTGTTTCTTCTGTCTTTGAAAACCTGCACCTTAATTCCTTGCAATTATGTTTTTGTCAATGCTGTCTCTGTTGTGATTAAAACCATAGTCTTCCTTTCAAGACTTGGACCTTTCTATTTACCAAACTTCTGATCAGGGATACACCCTGATCTTCAACCAAAAATGTCCTGCATATGATTCTCTCCTCCTTGATTAGAACTTTTGGATCCAAGGTGGACCCAACCACTTCCATTTCTAGAGCTTCTTTTCTGACCTCTGAGAAATCAGTAGGTATAAACTTCTTACCTACTAACGTATGAGGTGGGTGCAAACTGTCACACTGCTGGACCAAGGATGTCAAGACACAATGTTCAAAGAGAGTCAGTGGCTTGCAAAAACCACAAAAATCAATAAGCAAAGAAGCCAAGTCTATATACAGGCCTTTGAATTCCTTCCTCGATGTTATTTTTACTGCCTGATGACATCCTTAAGTGCCTACTATGTGCAAAATACAGTACTATGTACCATAGGGAAAAGGAGGCATTAATGAATTTAATATAAATTAAGGATTAGAGTGTTTCACAGAAATTCTTTTCCTTTCAGTTAGCCCTACCTAACGTTGGATCTGTTTTAAATATATGTCAGTAAAGATTACAACATATTTAACAGTGGTATAATTTTTTGAGGTGGCAAAAAATGATCACTGGCTTAGGCCAAGGAAAGATAGTATTTATTACGCTCTTGCTGTATGCCAAACACTGTATTAGTGCTTCCAGTATATAATCTCATGTAATACATGCTCACATTCACTCGTACACAGCCTCTAGGAAGTTACTCTCATTCTGTAGCTAACAGAGACTCAAGAGATCAAGTACAGAGTCAAGAATAAAAATAGGTTTTTCAAATTCCACAGCCTACATTCTTAACATATTTGTTCTTTTCCGTATCTGATTTTGGAGATTAACGATTTAATGAAAAAAAGAAAACTCAGCCTCAAATTCCACTACTCTATTGATGTAAAATGCTTAGTTAATGGTACAAAAAAAGAGATGCACCGCTGGCTACAAGGCAGGAAAGCTCTCTGAGTTAAAGGGTGAATGACTCATAAGTCAATCATTGGTTCTTCTAACTGAATTTCCAAATATAAATAAAACTGGGTTTAGTGCAAAGACAAAGAAAGTCAAGGATTTCCATCTTCAGGGGGAAAAAGGCAACTTTTACAATGACCTCTAAGAAAGAGTTCAAAATTCCAAGGTGGGAGAAAAAAATCCAATTTCACAAAAAATTCAAAGACATTCTGAAACTTCAGAATTATAAGCACTAAAACACTGCTAGGCACCAAGTGACAAACATTTCAACGTTTCCTATCAAGGTACTACTGCCATTAAGGTATATAACCACACACACATCTGAATACCTTCTGTATCTACCCGATAACACCCAACTGCCCTGGCTCATGTTATCTCTGACCGTAACAAGAAATTCCCAAACATCACTAACAGATCATTTCAAGTACATAATATGTCCCTCATGTAGCTCTTCCTAAGCCCCAAGCCTGCCTCTAATCAGCTATACAAGCAAAACAACAACAAAAACCACCAAAGAAACAAAGAAACCCCAGACCACACAAAAACAAGAACTAGTGTTTGCTGAACCTGCTGTTTTTTTTTTAATCTATAATTTATGAGGGACAACACAACTTTAATTTTCCTTCATTTGTGACACTCTACAACCTCTCTGAGGAATTTTGCTAAAGTATATTCCTCATGGCTTACATGATCCTTCACAGGCCACAGCTATCTCTAGCCTCACCTTGTCTTCCTTTTCCCTCTTTCTTTCTCAGTCTCAAAAATACCATGCTGCTTTCTAATTCAAAGCATTTTTTGTTTTTTGGGGGGGGTTTGTTTGTTTGTTTTTTTATATTCAGCTGCCTCCTCTTAAGGTTAGAGATTCTCCTGGCACCACAGATTTTAATACTATACTATGGTTAATGACCAGATAATAATTCCAAAGAGAGCACAGACTCTGTTTTGCTCATTGATGCGTTCCTGGTAAGTAGTACAGTGTCTGGCATGTGATAGGCTCTCAGCAAAAGGACTGAAAAATGAATAGAGCAGAGTTTGCAGAGGTGAACTGAAGTCAGATCTCAAAGCAATGAGATCTTTTCCTTTCAGTTAGCCCTTCTCATCCACAGGGAAAAGGTACTAATTATTGGAGATGGGAACAATAAGCATACATAAATCAAGCTCCATTAACTAGTAAGCAAACTTTCTATAGTAGAGAAAATACTCTGTAGTATTACCATATTTTCTCTACTACAGAGAAAACAGGGGTGTTGAACTCTTTTTCACTAAGGGCCACATCAGCCTTGCAGTTGCCTTCAAAGGGCCAAATGTAATTTTAGGACTGTATAAATGTAACTACTCCTTAACAGTTAAGCGAGAGCTCAGTGCTGCCACCAGGTAGAAACAAGGTGCAGGGTGGATAAAACAAGGTGCGGGCTGGATAAAACAAGGTGGAGGGCCGGATTTGGCCCACAGGCCTTGTGTTAGCCACCTGTGTTCTATACTCTCCTATATCCTACCTAGAGTTTCATAGGCTTCAATGCCTAGTTCTGTTCCTATCAATACTGCTTCAAGTTGAATATACAGCATGTAGAGTATTGTTGAGATTCCCAAACATAAATAATCTATACAGTAATCCCATGAATGGATGGGGTATCTTGTATTTTCCACTGCCACAGACTCAAGGCTTGTTTTAACCATTTTGAGTTAACAGCATTTTAAGTACTCTATTGATTAATATACAGTACATGCCTCCGTGGATGTATAAATCTGAAGGTATGCTTTTTTATTCTTCACTATTTACATTTAGGCTTAGAAATGTCAAAAATTCTAAATTTAAAAAGTTTTTTCCTATCTTTTCATAGAATCCTAGAGCAATGTTCTTAAGCTTTCATATAATTAGAAAAAATTAATGAGATACTTTATGGGAAAGAAGTAGCAAAAAGCAATGAATGCAGTTGGTGCTCAATAAATGTCGGTTTCCATCTTCCTCATCTCACAGTTCATATCCCTACTCACTGCCCAACCCCTCAACCAACCTAACAGCTGGATGATGTCCACACCCTCGAAGGATCCCCCATCCCTATTAACTAACAGATAAAAACTAAATCATAAGAGTATCATAAGAAACTCTAAATGCCGTTTCTCCAAAACACATTGTTCCACAACGCTATAAACTAAATTCTCACAGAATTAAATATATTTCTAGGCCAAATAAGAACCCAACACCATGAAAGATGGTTTCTATGGGAACATGCATTTTGAGTTCTGAAAACACAACTTGCAAAAAAATCTTTTGGAATAGTGTGTTTTTTAAATTAGAGTGCTATATTCTGCAAAACATGTGGTTAAAACAAAACTTTCGTGAATCATCCTGGCTGATATGGCTCAGTTATTTAGAGTGTTGTCCGATACACTGAAAGGTCGTGGGTTCAATTCCCAGTCAGGGCACATACCTAGGTTGTGAGTTCGATCCCTGGTTGGGGCGTGTAAGGGAAGCAACCAATTGATGTTTCTCTCTCACATCGATGTCTCTCTCTCTCTCTCCCCCTTCCTCTCTCTCTAAAAGTCAATAAATATATATTTTAAAAAACTTGTGAGTCAAATTGTATCTTTAAACTATGATCTCTGAAGTTTAAATAAAATATGTATTTAACTTGTTCCAATGCTAATAATATAATTCCTAATATAGTTCTCTATTGTCCAGTTAAATTTTTATGTGTCTCTAATTTCCTTACATAAAATTTCAGAATTCACTTGCAGGCCAATAATAAAACCCCTTATATTAATAAAACAATATAAACATGCTCTAAGTAGAACTTTCAAAGTTATAGAATACTATATAGTTCCTAGCAGCTGTATGTGTAACAAATAATTACTGACAACCAATAAATACAGTTGTTGGTCATACTAATTACACATACATAATACACCATACTGACTATTAGAAACTCCATTCATCTAGATGTCATGCTAGGTTTATTTAATTAATATATTTATTTTATTTATACTCACATAAGGACATGTTTATTGATTTTAGAGGGGAAAGGAAGGAGGGAAAGAGGGAAAGAAACATACACGTGAGAGGGAAACACTGATCGGTAGCCTGTCATATGCACCCTGATTGCGGACCAAACCATTTATGTGAAGGCCTAAACCAGCTGAAATTGATCTGTAGTGATAAAAATCAGATCAGTGGTTACCTGGAATAGGGAGTGTACAGATGCCAAATGGAAAGGGGGGCATATTAGCTTCTGGAGTGACAAGTATTCTATAATGACAAAATTCATCTGATTATAAACTTTTACATGGGTGTTTTCTGTTTTTGGTAAATTATATTGCAGTAACATTAACTTCAAGAAGTCAAGATAGCAGCTAGTGGGATATGCAAGGGAGGGACAGTGTGGGTGAGGCACTAAGGAAACTTCTAGAATAATAAGATATTCTATTTCATGTCCAGGTGGTACAACGGGTAGTAACTTTACTATATTTCTTTAAAGTATACTTAAGTTTTCATATGCTGCACATACATCACAAAAAGTCTCAGAAATGATTCACACACATAAACACTAAAAGACAAGACAGAATGATGGAGAAGTGGCTGATAAACAAGCTATCCCCACCTCCCACCCCTGCCCGATGCTTGAGTGAAAATTTTCACAGAGTCAGCTGGATCCAAAGAGAAAAGTACATGCAAGTATTAAAATTTTAATAACACAATAACCTTTAGTTCTTTACAAATAGAACCCTCTTTATAACGTGTTTCTACAGCTAACTCAAGTAAATACTGTAGAAGTGCATTAGGTACTAAAGTATGGAACTGTCCTTAAAATCAGCAATTAAACACAATACCCACTATCATCACTTCTAATCAACATTTATTAGTGGTCTTACCTACTACAACAAGAAAAAATGTAATTACAGGCATAAAAATTGCAAGTAAATGAATAAAACCATCATAACTTATACATGTAATCTTTTACATACAAAGTCCAAAATTATCACTGGAAAAGTATTAAAATAGAAAAGCTTAGCAAGGTGGCTGGATATTAGGTTAATGTACAAAAGTCATCTGCATTTATACACACCAGTAACAAATAACAAATATTCTAAATCACCACATATAATTGTTATAAAAAAATTATCAACTATCTAGAAAAAATAATGTATAAGAATTATACAGTCAGCCCTGGCTGGTATGGTTCAGTGGATTAAGCACCAGCCTGTGAACCAAAGGGCTGCTGGTTCAATTCCCATTCAGGGCTCATGCCTGGTTTGCAGGCCAGGTGGCCAGTAGGGGGCACACAAAAGGCAACCACACATTGATGGTTTTTTCCCTCTCTTTCCCCTTCCCTTCATTTCCCTCTAAAAATAAATAAATAAAATCTTGGAGAAAAAAACTATATAGTTAAAATTATAAACTAAGTAAGAGATATACAAGAAGACCTAAATAAAAAAGTATGCCCTGTTCGTGGAGAGACTCAGTATCAGAATGGTGTTACTAATGCCAAATTAGTCTATGGATTCAGGGGAATTAATAAATAACTTAAGCAAGGGTTTCTCAGAGAAAGTGGTATGATTATTCTACAATTTCTAAGGAAGAATAAAATGCTACAACCCATTGGAAGGAAAGAAGCAAACTTACTTCACTAGTACTAAAGATTTTTACAGAGCAATGAAGACAGGACGATATTCACAAAGTGAATGACGGAACAAAATAGCACAGCGGAAAAAAGTGTTTTACGTAATGTTTCCATGTATGACAGAGCTGGCATTTCAGTTCAGTTGGAGAGAGCATTTAACTTTTCAGTAAGGTAAGATTAACAACAAAAAATCATATATACATATACTGAACAATAAACTGGATCCCTATCTCGTACCATGTACAAAAATTAAAAGTAGATGAAATAAGGCTGAAATGTTACAAATATAACTTTAAAAACTCTTAATAGAAAAGATAGATGGATATCTTTTTGATATCAAGGTAGGAAAAAGTTCCTAATTTTAAAGAACTAAAATTAAAAGCATACTTTCAGAAATTCACTGAAATGCAATAAAAGGAAATCAAGGGGAGAATGAACACAGGATTCAAAATGAATACAATCTCTTATGAAAACAGGGAGGCGGGATGAGGGGGCTGTATGGTTACACATAAGTTACTTTCTAAGTTCTACCTTTTAAGTAGTGGATTTATATATGTTTATTATTGAAATTTAATAATTTCATAAATGGAAACATTTGTATATACAGCTGATCATGAACCAAGGTTTGTGATTAATTTCATTCTGTGCACTTCAGAACCAAGTAACATGTACAGGACTTACACAAACCATCCAAAACTATGTGACCACCTAGGAGGCAGTAAATATAACACTGCCATTACAAAAACAATAATCTAGACAATCAAACTAAGAAGTTCTCTTAACACATAGGACAAAAAGAGAAAAAGAAATGATAAAGTTTGAAGTGAGAGATAAATGATTTCTAATATTCAAATAATGTAGTTACAGAAGGAGAAAAAAGGAGAGTAAAAGCAATAATTTTAAAACATCTTTTTACTGAAAAGAACACTAAAATCTTCAGATCAAAAAACCTAGGCAGGACTGTTAGAAAGATACACACAAAAAATTTAAAAAGTAACATCAACCCTGGCTGGTGTGACTCAGTAGACCTAGTAGTGCAGACCAGTGAACCAAAGGGTTTGCAATTCAATTCCCAATCCAGTCACATCCTTGGCTTGTGGGCCAGGTTCCCCAGTAGAGGGCGCGCAAAAGCAACCACACATTGATGTTTCTCTCCCTCTCTCCCTGCCTTCCTCCTAAATATAAATAAAATCTTTTTAAAAAAGGAACATCAAACTATTACACTATACAGAAAAACATAGTTAAAAGTAAACATCCAATTTTTAAATCTAATTTTTAAAAACTAACTTCTAACATGTCTGTAACGATTAATATTTTTGATATAAGGTATACCTTGAGAAATTTAAAAGGGTGTCACTTAGAATTACAATTCCACAGTATCCCAGTAAAACCAGGAACGCTGTAAATAAAAAGTATGCTAAAAAGCCTTATCTTATTGGTGACCGAAGGAAGAACTCATTTTACTTTTTGACACTCAGAAAAATATGTGCTTGGATATACTTGTTTAAAATTAAAAAAGCAGAAATGAGAAAGATTTCCGAATCAGTACAGGATATGGAGGCCAGGGCTGGGAAGGTGAAACAATGAAAGCTTGACCACTCCCCCAGAACTGAAAGGGAGAAACAGGACTCGTGTATGGAAACTCAGATGACAATAAAAAATTCAACATATCTGTTATCATCATATATATGAATGATAATATCCTATTAAAGACAAGCAAATGTGCATAAGTTTGGATTAGATCCACTAGAAATACAAAGATAATTTGATGAAATTACATTGAAAGACATCAAGATCTCTCTGAATTTAAGAAATAAAGATTAAGACATTAAATATTCAAATCACACTATAAGTGTTCACTTAATATATACAGAATTCTGTAACTTTCAAAGAATACATATCCTTTCCACATGCTCATTAAAACCTCAGGTACTTAGTCATAAGACATCCTAATAAATTTCTAAAACTACTGCAAATCATATTCTCTAAACAGTGCATCAAAACTAAAAATCAACAATTTTTAAAAGGCAACAACCTGGAAAGTAAACAAAAAAAAAACTTTTAAATAAGGTGAAAATCAAAACAAAATCAGGAGAAAATTCACAGCCCAAAATGCTTTTCATTATTAAACATGATTGAAAACTCACCAAAGGTGAACTGAAGTATAAAAAGAGCAACCACTAGATTGACTAGAAAGGTGGAATCATTAAAGACAAAAGAAAAAATTTTAAGTTAGGAGAAACAAAAGTTATATATGAAACGGCTGAATTTTGAAAGCCCAAGAAACAGATCAACATCTAGCAAACAAACATTACTGAGAAAACAAAACAACATAAACAAGAATAAGTAAGGGATCTACCTACCTATACAGAGACTTAAAAGAAAATATCAGACTAACATATATGAAAATCTAAATGAAATAAAATCTGTATCTATAAAAATTCTTAAACTCAACCTGGAAGAGGTAGAAAACCTGTAAGATAATAAACACTTGGAAAGCTTACCTAAAACTTGTAAACAAAATGGTCATCTTGATATAGTTACATTCATCAAACCTTCAAAGTAACAAGTACTTATGTTGAATGACAAAAATTTATTTAAAAACCTTCATTTTGAATGGCTTAACCTAATCCTATAGTAAACAATTCCAAAAGCACGGAAAAACACAAAGAGCATCCTAATGATTTTATGACCTAACCTCACCTTGGAAGCCCATACACACAAAAGCAAACCATGCAATCAATCTCATTTAAGAATATTGATACCAAGCTCTAGATTAAAATTCTGTACAATGAATTCAGAGGTATTATGACTAAAGGAGTTTTTATTATCAAAAAGCCATACAACACAATGGTAAAAAACTGGAGTTCCTGAGCCTCACAACCCTGAGTTTAAACCCCACTCTCGACACACGAACAATGAAATGTCTCTCTAGTTCTCCCATACTGTTTCCTCAACTGCAAATGCAAGGGAAAATAAATACAGTGCTCATCTAATAAGTTGGTTGGGAAGATTAAATAAAAAACCAAAGTTTAAAAAACTCTTAGCATAATTCCTTATATAGTGTATAATAAATATTTCATATGTCATCTATTTCATTCTTATTGAATATCACATCAGTTATTGCAAAAAAAAGACATTTGATAGAGTCAACATTCTAAATCTGATTCCAAAAGATTTTAAAAACTTGGAATTACAAGGACATTTCCATGTCATAATGAAACAATCCGTAACAGAAACTAACATTAATTCTAGTTGTATTCTGTAATCTTAGCTAAAGAAATAAAATAGTAACTGAAAAAGGTATAAATACTGAAAAGACAGATGTCAGATTATTTGCAAATGAAAAGTACTGTAAACACAAAATTTTTTTAATATATTTTATTGATTATGCTATTACAGTTGTCCCATTTCCCTCCTTCTCTCCCCTCCCCCCTGTACCCCCCTCCCACCCACATTTCCCCCTTTAGTTCATGTCCATGTGTCATATTTAAGAGTTCTTTAGTTTCTACATTTCCCGTACTATTCTTGCCCTCCCCCTATCTATTTTCAACCTACATTCTATGCTACTTATTCTCTATACCTTTTCCTCCTCTCTCCTCCTCCCACCCCCCTGCTGCTAACCCTCCATGTGCCCTCCATTTCTGTGGTTCTGTTCCTGTTCTAATTGTTTACTTAGTTTCTTTTGGTTTTGCTTTAGGTGTGGTTGTTGATATTTGTGAGTTTGCTGTCCTTTTACTATACATGTCTTTTCTTTATCTTCTTTTCTTAGATAAGTCCCTTTAGCATTTCATAAGATAAGGGCTTGGTGATGATGAACTCCTTTAACTTGACCTTATCTGAAAAGCACTTTATCTGCCCTTCCATTCTAAATGAGAGCTTTGCTGGATAGAGCAATCTGGGATGTAGGTCCTTGTCTTTCATGACTTGGAATATTTCTTTCCAGCCCCTTCTTGCCTGTAAGGTCTCTTTGGAGAAATCAGCTGACAGTCTGATGGGAACTCCTTTGTAGGTTACTGTCCACTTACCTCTTGCTGCTTCTAGGATTCTCTCCTTCGTTTTTACCTTGGCTAATGTAATTATGATGTGCCTTGGTGTGTTTCTTCTTGGGTCCAACTTCTTTGGGGCTCTCTGAGCTTCTTGGATTTCTTGGAAGACTGTTCCCTTTGCCAGATTGGGGAAGTTCTCCTTTATTATTTGTTCAAATACATGCTCAATCTGTTGCTTTTCCCCTTCCGATTCTGGTACCCCTATAATTCGGATATTGGAACGTTTAAAGGTGTCTTGGATGCTCTTAATCTTTTCCTCAATTTTTTGAATTCTTATTTCATCATGCTTTCCTGCTTGGTTGAT